>NW_020957179.1:45138-48237 GCF_003031625.1 Empidonax traillii | reverse complement strand
TGGTAAGGTCAGGCTGAGATGTGGGAAAAGGAGGGGGGAAGAGAAATCCTGGCCTTGAAATCACCGAGAAATGTAAAAACAGGGGGAAAAAAAAAAACGGGTTTTGGGGGGGTTGGGGGAAAGGAACAATAGAAAAAAAAAAAAAAGAAAAAAGGTAAACCAAAATAAAAATGATTTTTAAAAATAATCTCTCGAATGTTGCCTTGTGTGGTCTGGTCCTTCTGGGAATGGTCCATCAGTATCTAGGAGAGAAGGGGCACAGTGAGAGGGCTGGAACATAGATCCCAGGAGCTGAGGCTGTGCCAGGGGATCCCAAATCATGGAATTCCAGACTGGTTTGGGTGGGGAAGGACCTTAAAGCTCATCCCATCCCACCCCTGCCATGGGCAGGGACACCTCCCACCAGCCCAGGTTGCTCCAAGCCCCGTCCAACCTGGCCTTGGACACTTCCAGGGATGGAGCAGACACAGCTTCTCTGGGAATTCTCTTCCAGCACCTCCCCACCCTCACAGGGAAGAATTCCTGCCAATATCCCATCTAACCCCTGGCAGTGGGAAGCCATTCCCTGTGTCCTGTCCCTCCACATCCCTTGTCCCCAATCCCTCTCCAGCTCTCCTGGAGCCCCTTTAGGCCCTGCAAGGGGCTCTGAGGTCTCCCTGGAGCCTTCCCTTCTCCAGGCTGAGCATTCCCAGCTCTCCCAGCCCTTGGAGCACCTCCCTGGGTTCGCCCCAGCAGCTCCACCATCCTCCCTGCGCTGCTGGAGGCACATTCCAGTGTGGGTGTGGAGGTGGCAGCTGTTCCCAGGCCCCTCACCTGTAGTAGTTGGGTTTGAAAGGCCCGTTCTTGTTGAGCCCCAGGTACTTGGCCTGGTCGTCCGTGAGCTCCGTCAGGTGGGCGTCGAACGAGGGCAGGTGCAGGCTGGCCACGTACTCATCTGGGAATGGGGCAGGGAAAACGGGATCAGAGGGGGCCCAAACTGCCCCCCAAACCCCATCCCCGGGGGGAGCTGAGGGGTGGAGTCACCAACACCATCATCACCCACACGGAGCCACCACCACCCCAAGCCTGGAGAGGAGCTGAGCCCCCCCAAAAGGCACCAGGATGGCATGGAAAATCCCAGAGAAACCCCTGGAGAAACCCCTGGAGGAGGGAGGCACAGGGAGAAGGGATGCCTCCCACGCTGCAGGAACCCAAGGGAAATCAATCAAACCGCCCCCAAATCTGTTCTAGGGGGCCTAAACCTTCCCATGTCGCTGCCTCTGCTGGTTTCCCTCAACACCTCCTCCCTCTGGAAGTGTTTCCCAGAGTTTTTTCCCTGGCATCCCACACTGCTGGCACACAGAATTCCCCAAGGAATTCTCCACTCACCCATTTTCTTGGGCAGCAGGTAAACGTCCTGCTTGTAGCGGCCCTCGGGAGCGTTGTAGAGCTCAATCAGAGCCAGAGCCTGTGGAGAGCACAGGGATAATCTGGGAATGCTCAGGGACAGCCCAGGAACACCCAGGGGTGGCCACCAGGCACGGCAGCACAGGGGCAGTGACAAGGATTTGGGAGCCACGGGGAGGGCACAACCCTTTCCAAGTTCCCAGCTCAGGGCGTGTCCAGCCCCTTCTGGGGCTCCAGAATCCCTCTGGGAAGGGGGGCGGGATCAGGGATGAGGGGATGATTGCCAGTCCCCTCTGTGTTCCCAGTCCCACCAGTCTCCTCCCTGTTCCCAGTCCCAGCAGTGTCCAAGTTCCCAACCCCTCCAATCCCCTCCCTGTTCCCAGCCCCACCAGTCCCCTCGTGTTCCCAGTCCTACCAATCTCCTCCAGTCCCACCAGTTCCCTTCCATGTTGCCAGTCCCACCAGCCTTGCTTTGAGGTAAGCCTAAACTTATTTTAGGGGCCTAAATCTGTTCTAGGGGGCTTAAACCTCTGCTGGGGAGCTTAAATCTGTGCTGTGGGGGTTGGAACTTGTGCTGGGGGGGCCTAAACTTGTGCTAGAGGGGCTTAAGCCCATCTCCCAGCCCAGCAGGAGCTGTGCCATGGAATCTGGGTCATTTCAAAGCTCTCCCCAAAACTTCCTGCACCCAAAAGGCCGAGTTCCCACCCCCCATTAACTCTGGTCCTGGGAAGAGGTGGTTCCTGTGGCATTCCAAGGCCCCAGCCCGGGGTGTTCCCAAAGAATCCTCCCCCCCAAGGGCCCCTCCTGGGCACAGACCTGAGTGGTGGCTGTGATGGAGAGGACGAAGGTGGGAACTGTGGAGCAGCTCAGGTTGAGCAGCCGGCCCTGGGGGAGAGCAGGAGTCACCCCAAATCCAAGCCCAGCCATCATTCCAGGTGGGATTCACCTCCACCCCCTCCCGAGGGGCCACCTTTGTGCCCGGAGCATCCCAATTCTGTCCCAGCTCCCACCCCAACCCTGAGCTAAAAGGCTGGGGAGTGCTGTGGGTTTTTTCCCAAACCAGTCCCTCCCTCCTGCCAGAGCAGCTCCATTGGAAGAGGAGCCGGATTCCTGCCTGGGAATCCCTGGCACAGCTGGAGCAGGTGGGTTTGGCTGAGGGGGGGCTCCCAGCTCATTCCAACAGCCCCAGCCGTGGCTGCCCGTGGGACGGGACACGGCCCCGCCTCCAGGAGAGGGAGTCAAAAACAATAAACAAAAAAAGAACAAATCCAATAATAAACCCTTTCCTGAGCCCTGAAGCTCCTCCCCAGCGCTTTTCCACCCGGCTAAACCCAGGATTTCCCGCCGGGAATCGCGGCCCAGCTCCCAGGCGACACACACACACACACACCTCAGCCAGCAGCACCACCCGCTTCCCGTCGGGCCAGATGACGTGATCCACCTGGGAACGCACCCGCTCCCAGGTCAGCTCCGGGGTCCTCAGGCTGGTCTGCAAGAGGAGGAGGAGGGGCTGGAGCCAGGGGAGGAGGAGGAGGAGGAGGAGCAGGGGCGGGAACAGCCCGAGGGGCCGGCACTCACCACGTCGATCTCGGTGTTGGAGTGGCCCATGTTGCAGACGATGCAGCTGTTCTTCATCCGGTCCAGGTGCTCCCGGGTCACCACGTTCTTGTTCCCTGCAGGGACAGTGAAAAACGACCCTGCTGGATCCTCCCT
>NW_020957179.1:8870-44420 GCF_003031625.1 Empidonax traillii | reverse complement strand
GAGGAGGAGCAGGGGCGGGAACAGCCCGAGGGGCCGGCACTCACCACGTCGATCTCGGTGTTGGAGTGGCCCATGTTGCAGACGATGCAGCTGTTCTTCATCCGGTCCAGGTGCTCCCGGGTCACCACGTTCTTGTTCCCTGCAGGGACAGTGAAAAACGACCCTGCTGGATCCTCCCTCCCTCCCTGAAACTCCAGCTGGAGGAGCTCAGCTTGGGGCAGCACCTGATGAACTTTCCCACCAGGACGAGGCTCCTGGTTGGGACAGCGGAGGAACGGGTGGGACAAGTGTTGTCGTGGGATGTGCTGAGCTGGAGGGGACCCACAGGGATCAGACACCCCCGGCCCTGCCCAGGACACCCCAAAATCCCACCCTGTCCCTGAGGGTGTTACCCAAACCCTCCTGGAGCTCTGGCAGCCTTGGGGCCGTGACCATTCCCTGGGGGAAGAACCTTTCCCTGAGATCCAACCTGGCCCTGCCCTGGCACAGCTCCAGCCCTGCCCTGGGCCCTGTCCCTGCTCATACAGAGCAGAGATGAGAGCTGCAGACCCCAAATCTTTGATCTTTTGTCCCATGAATTAACCAGGAGACCCCCAAATCCCCTCAGGACACTGGGATGTCCCTCCATCCCTGGCACGTGGGATCGTGGCCAAATATCAGAGCAGGGAGGAGGAGGAGGAAAAGCTCTTTCCAAAGCCCAGCTACTGCTCCTGGAAAATAAGGAGCACACGGCAGCAAAATGTCCTTGGGAGTTCCCTTGGGAATTCCCTTGGGAATGGTTGCTCCAGCCCTACCTGTGCAGGTGATGACCACATCCACTTGACGGATCACTTCGCTCAGCTTCACCACCCGAAATCCATCCATGCTGGAACAAACAGGGAGAGAGGGATCACAGCCAGCAGGAGAAGCCTCTTCCCTCCTCACCCCGGGCCAGGAGGGAACCCCACAGCTCCAAACTGCTCCTGCCCAGCCAGGGAATCGTCCACCCCCCCAGGAACAGTGGATGCAGGAGGAAGGGTGTGCAGTGGATGTTCGAGCTGCCCCTCCAAACACCTCACACCCCTCAACAGCTCCTACCAAAACAACCAGCTGTGGAAATATCTCCCACTCTTGATTCCAGTGTTTTACCCTTTGGAAATCCCTTCTATTTCCAAAGGAACAGCTTCCCCAGGCCAGCCAGGGAACACTTTCTGTGTGGGACCCCCCCACACCCCAAAATCCACCCCGTCACACTCCAACAAGGCGTTTATTCCCCCAAACGATCCCCAGCTCGTCCTGGCTCCGTTCCAGCCTCTGGGAAGGGTTTGGAAGAGGCTGGAGAGCAGCTGGAGAGACGCTCCCAGGCAGCAGGGAGCCCCTTACCAGGCCTGGAGGGCGCAGATGGGGTCGATCTCGGTGACGTACACGATGGCCCCCAGGGCCTTGAGGGCAGCACAGCAGCCCTTCCCCACCTGCAGAGATCAGCGTGAGGGGGGCACGGCCACAGCCCCTTCCCAACCCATCCCAGATCCTCATCCCAACCCTCTGCCCGCTGCCAGAGGCAGCTCAGGATGGACCTGGAGAGTGGCACAGCTGACACGAGCCAAGCTCCCCCCCTGTCAAGGTTTCCAGCTTCTCACTGCCAGAGGGCAGGATTGGGTGGGATACTGGGAGCAAATTCCTCCCTGTGAGGGGCTGGGGTGGATTTTCCAGAGGATGCCCCATCCCTGGAAGTGTCCAGGGCTAGGTTGGATGGGGCTTGGAGCAATCTGGGATAGTGGAAGGTGTCATTGCCCATGGCAGGGGGTAGAAGTGGATGAGTTTTAAGGTCCCTTCCCACCCAAACCAATCTGGGATTCCAGGATTCTGGAGCCCCTCTGCTCTGGAGCCAGGCTGGGAGAGTTGGGAATGTTGCCCTGGAGAAGAGAAGGCTCCAGGGACACCTTGGGGTCCCTTCTAGGGCCTAAAGGGGCTCCAGGAGAGCTGGAATGGAATTTGGGACAAGGGATGGAGGGACAGGACACAGGGAATGGCTTCCCACTGCCAGAGGGCAGGGTTAGATGGGATATTGGGAAGGAATTCCTGGCTGTGAGGGTGGGAAGGCCCTGGCACAGGTTGCCCAGAGAAGCTGTGGCTGCCCCATCCCTGGAAGTGTCCAAGGCCAGGCTGGACGGGGATTGGAGCAACCTGGGCTGGTGGAAGGTGTCCCTGCCCAGGGCAGGAACAGGGTGAGCGTTCAGGTCCCTTCCAACCCAAACCATTCCAGGATTCCATGGTTCCACGACTCCCCTGCTTTGAAGTCCACTAAAACTCAGGACAGGCCATGGAGACAACTCCCAGCACAACCCCTGGAGGCCAGCCCAGAGCCCTGGTGGGGCAGAGCTGGGCTCCACTGGTGCCTCAATAAATCAGGGAGCAGAATTCCTGCTGGGAAGAGCCTCTGCAGCTCCTGCCAGGCCCTGCACAGCGTGGGAGGACAAACACCCACACAGACACGCACAGATGGAGGGAAGGTGGCAGCTCCCTGCAGTTCCAGGGCAGAATCAGTGACAAGCCTGTGAGATGATCCCCCTCTGCCAGAACATTATTCCCAGCCTGTCCCTGCTCGGTGACAGCCAGGCTGGAGCTGAACTGGGGCCAGGGACAGCAGATGGAGCCCCGTGGGGAGCTGTGACTCAGGCCAGTGTTCCCAGCAGTGTCAGCTGTGCAGCTCCAGCTAATCTGCAGCAAACTGGGAAAGCTGAGCCCTGATCTGCAGCGAGATTTCCCTGGTAATCACTGCCCAGGCTGGATCCACTCCTCCTGGCAGGGAGGGACGTGCTGGGCTCAGGGGAGCTGAACACACAGAACTCACCTCCCCATAGCCACAAACCACCACCTGCTTCCCTCCAAACATCACATCCGTGGTCCTCTTCAGGCTGGGGGACAGAGAGAGAGCCGTGTTGGGATCAGCCCAGCCCCCCAGAACTGGGGCCTGCAGGGCAAAGCAGAGCCTGAGCCGGGCTCAGGGGGGGAGCCAGGAGCCAAACCCACCCGTGGGGAAGTGCCAGGAGGGAAAAGCTGGACTCACCCGTCCAGGATGGACTCCCGGCAGCAGTACAGGTTGTCAAACTTCTGCTTGGTGACCGAGTCGTTCACGTTCATGGCTGGGACACACAACTTGCCAGCCTTGGAGAGCTGGTACAGCCTGGCAAGGGGGCACAGGGGGGTCAGGGCAGGCAGCAGCGATCCCTGAGGGATGGCCCCAAGGATCAGCATTCCCGAATTCCCCACCTGTGCACGCCAGTCACGCTCTCCTCCACGATGCCCCGGATCTTCTTGAACACGCTGGGGTATTTCTTGTAAACCCAGTGGGTCAGGTCCCCACCATCATCCAGGATCTGGGAAAAACACGGAGCAGTCAGGCCTCCCACCCAGGAAAAGCACTGGCTGGGCACAGGATGGGGGGAAAAGAGGTGGAGAACATCTTGAGGCACTGCTGGAGGGCCAGGACTCCTGCTTGCAACTCGGGGTCTCCTCCCAGCACGGAGGTTGCCTTACCCCTGCCAGGAGCTGCTGGATCCTAATGGGATTTCCTGCCTCTCCTACTGCTCTGCAGCCTGGACACGTGAGCACAGGCAGCACTAACTAACCAGGCTGAGCTCAGCACGACACAACATCCACCCTGGAAGCAAACGGGAGAGGAGAGGCTGAGGGAGCTGCCATGGACACAGCCATGGCCTGGGGAACACGGCACATGGCCGAGGGGGACACGGGCACAGCAAAGGACAGACCCTGACTCTGGGAGAGCTGGGAGAGCTCCCACAGGGGGAAAGAGGTCCCGTGTTTCTTGGATCACAGCAGCTCCATTGGGAGCTGTCCCCATGTCATCAGGATGTGCCAGCCCAGGGCATCATCCCTGCAGCTCCACCAGGAGCTGATCCCAGCCCAGGGCAGTGTCCCTGCAGCTCCACCAGGAGCTGATCCCAGCCCAGGGCATCGTCCCTGCAGCTCCACCAGGAGCTGATCCCAGCCCAGGGCATCGTCCCTGCAGCTCCACCAGGAGCTGATCCCAGCCCAGGGCATCGTCCCTGCAGCTCCACCAGGAGTTGATCCCAGCCAAGGGCATCATCCCTGCAGCTCCATCAGGAGCTGATCCCAGCCAAGGGCATCATCCCTGCAGCTCCATCGGGAGCTGATCCCAGCCCAGGGCAGTGTCCCTGCAGCTCCACCAGGAGCTGATCCCACACTGTTGGGATGTGCCAGTGTCTCTGCAGCTCCCTCAGGAGCTGGGAAGTGCCAGCCCAGGACATCATCTCTGCAGCTCCATCAGGAGCTGTTCCTGTGTCAGTGGGATGTGCCAGACCAAGACATTGTCCCTGCAGCTCCACCAGGGGCTGATCCCAGCCCAGGACATTGTCCCTGCAGCTCCACCAGGAGCTGATCCCACACCAGGACATTGTTCCTGCAGCTCCACCAGGAGCTGATCCCACACCAGGACATTGTTCCTGCAGCTCCACCAGGAGCTGATCCCACACCAGGACATTGTCCCTGCAGCTCCTGAAGCTCCCATGGCCGTTCCCAGCCCATCTCCAGCTGTGTTTCGCAAGCCCCCCAGGATGGCAGGACAGCCCCAGGACCGCAGGAATGGTGAGGAGGAGCAGGAGGAGCAGGAGGAGCAGGAGGAGCAGGAGGAGCAGGAGCAGGAGGAGCAGGAGCAGGAGCAGGAGGAGCAGGAGGAGCAGGAGCAGGAGCAGCAGGAGCAGGAGCAGGAGCAGGAGCAGGAGGAGCAGGAGGAGCAGGAGCAGGAGGAGCCCTCACCATGTTGGGCTGCCAGCCGTCCACGTTGACACAGCGGTCGATGCACCACCAGAAATCATCCTCCGACTCCCCTTTCCAGGCGAACACGGCCACCCCTGGAAGAACAGGAGCATCCCTGGCACCTCCTGGGCCTGGCAGAGCCCTGCCCTGCCCTGCCAGCTCCGGCAAAACGCGGGCACGGGAGCGAGGGCCGTGCCAAGGACAGCGTTTACACCTGCCCGTCCCTCCCGAAATGACACTCCCCGAAAACAGTAATTCCCTAAAAGATAAATGTGGAATGAGAAGAACAAACAAACAAACAAACAAAAAAAAAAAGATAAAATAAATGAGATAAAAGTAAGCAAAGGATAAAATAAATGAGACGTGAAATAAAGGAGAGGAAAGGCGTAAAATGAAAAATGTTATTAAAAAATAAATGAATAATTGTTAAGGTAAAAATAAATTGAGTAAAAATAAATTATTTTAAAATTATTTTTACTATTATTTTTATATTAAAAATTTTATTAAAATTAACGAATAAAAATAAAATAAATCATAGATAATAATTAAATAAAAATAGTATAAATTAAATAAAATTAATAAAATTAATAAATAAAATACTATTAAAACACATATAAAAGAAATAAAATATTAAAAGAAACAATTAAAATAATAAATAAATTATTAATAAAAATTTAAGTGAAATAAATTATAAATTATAAATAATGATAAGGAAACACTTCAAATAAGATAAAAGTGAATAAAAATTATATTTAAACAAATAAATAAAATACACACGATTCAGCTAAATAATAAAAAATAAAACATTTTATTAAAAACAAATAATAAATAAAATAAGCTAGGCTTAAATGAAACCAAACCAAACCAAAACAAATTCGATAAATAAACATAAAATCAAAAAACCTTGAGGAGGAAATTCCCAAGAAATTGTCCCCCCAAAGCACCCCCAGCACTCACCAGCCTCTGCCAGGGCAGCTGCCACCTCGTTCTGCGTGGAGTAAATGTTACAGGCGGCCCAGCGGCACTGGGCACCCAGGGCACACAGTGTCTCGATCAGCACCTGGAAATGCAGGGATACAGGGATCAGGGATACAGGAATACCCCAGGGATACAGGGATCAGGGGCACCCAGGGCACGCAGTGTCTCGATCAGCACCTGGAGGTACAGGGATACAGGGATATAGGGATCAGGGATACAGGGATACCCAGGGCACAGAGTGTCTCGATCAGCACCTGTAGAGGAAACAGGGATCAGGATCAGGGATGCAGGGATACCCCAGGGATACAGGGAGACCCCAGGAATCAGGGGTACACAGGGCACACAGCGTCTCGATCAGCACCTGCAGAGGAAACAGGGATCAGGGATATAGGGATCAGGGATACCCCAGGGATCAGGGATATCCAGGGTTCAGGGATATCCCTGGGATCAAGGATACTCAAGGGATCAGGGATACCCAAGGGATCAGGGATATCCCAGGGATCAGGGATATCCAGGGTTCAGGGATACCCCTGGGATCAGGGATACTCAAGAGATCAGGGATACCCAAGGGATCAGGGATACCCAAGGGATCAGGGATATCCCAGGGATCAGGGATATTCAGGGATCAGAGATATCCAGGGATCAGGGATAGCCCTGGGACTGGGGATACCCCTGGGCTCAGGGATATATCCAGGGATCAGGGATACTCTGGGATCATGGAAGGCCTGGGGCAGCAGTGACAGGCACAGGAACCGACCCCAGCTCAGCTCCTGGGGAAACGCCGCAGCAGGACCATCCCAAAACGTCACTGGAGTTCTGAAGGTGCCTCATCCCTTTCCCAGGGCTGGGATTTTGTTCCCCAGGGAAAGGCCAGGCCGTTCCCTGGTGACAGGATTTGTGTTGTCCCTCATACCCCAGCACTCACCGCGGTCTGGGCCGTGATGTGGGTGCAGCCCACGATTTTGGCTCCAGCCAAAGGCTTCTCCCCCTGGGCTCGTTTCCTGAGTGAAATCAGAGCAGACATGTCTGCAAAAGGAAGAGAGGGTTTAATGCCGGAGCTGCCAGAGCTCCTCTCCCGTGTTTGGGGCTCTCCCAGGATCCCTCCTCCTGTGCTGGAGCCCGGGAGGAAACTCCCCGTGCCTGGCCCGTGCAGAGCAGGCCCAAACCACGGGGCCATTTGTCACTTGGAGAGAGGTGTGGGCCTTGCTGTGCCCCGGGGAGGCACCCAGGGACAGTCACAGGGACAGTCACAGGGACAGTCACAGGGACAGTCACAGGGACAGTCACAGCTCCAAATGGGCCTGGGTTATCTCCCGCTTCCAACCGGAAAGCAGAGCCACCCAATCACCCCCCTGGAAATGGGAATCGGCTTCCCACGAGCCTCATGGGAAGGGCTTGGCTCTCCCACTTCCCAAACACGTCCCAAGATCCTCGTCCACCCAGAGCCACCAAACAATCCAGCCCTGCAAGGGCTTGAAAACGGCTGTGGGAGGGCACCAACGCTTGCTGGCACATCCAGCTCTTCCCCGACCCATCTGGAGGGGAGAGAACAGGCTCTCCAAGGCTGGAGCAGGAGTGGGAATGCCCAGGGCTCAGCTCCTGGCCTGCAGAGGGCACAGGGCTGTCCCAGATGCCACCACCCCAACGTCCCGGCCGTACCCTGCTCGGCGATCTCGATCTCGCGGCGCCCGAACTCGGCCTGCTTGATGTTCTTCACGCAGAAGTTGCTGCTGCCCTTGGAGTTGGTTTGCTGCTTCTCCCGGGGGGACACCTCGTCATCGGAGCTGTCTGTGTATGAGGCAGCTGCACCAGAGAGGAGAGACCCTCAGAGCTCATCCCAGCCCACCCCTGCCACGGGCAGGGACACCTTCCACTAGCCCAGGTTGCTCCAAGCCGTGTCCAGCCTGGCCTTGGACACTCCCAGGGATGGGGCAGCCACAGCTGCTCTGGGAATTCCATCCCAGCCCCTCAGCGCCCTCACAAGGAAGGATTTCTTCCCAGTATCCCATCTAACCCTGGCAGTGGGAAGCCACTCCCTGTGTGCTGTCCCTCCATCCCTTGTCCTCTCCAGCTCTCCCGGAGCCCCTTTAGGCACCAGAAGGGGCTCCAAGATCTCCCTGCAGTTTTCTCTCCTCCAGGCTGAGCATTCCCAGCTCTCCCAGCCTGTCCACCCTCCCTGCTGTCCCCTTGGGATGCAGGATGGATCCCAGCCTGCCCTCCCTGGCTGCTGAGCAGAGCCCAGTGGGACTGCTTTCCCTCGTGGCTCAAACTACCAATCTCCTAAGGAATGCCAACATCCCGAAGGAATTTTGCACTCCTATTCTCTACCACAGCAGGGTTATCAGTAAGTAATCAACTTGATTACTTACTGATAGTAGATTACTCAAGTAATCAACTTGATTCCCTGAGCTTTGGGAACCACCCCCTCCGTGTCCATGCACGAAGAGCAGCACTGATCCCACCACGGGGTGTGAGCAGCACATTCCCAGCAGCACCAGGGCTGGATTTGGGATGTGGGACACACAGGGACAAGGAGCTGGCACCTACCAGAGCTGTAGCTGTCGGTGGAAGACTGGGAGATGGAGCGGGACAGGGAGCGCCGGCCCGTCTTGGTGGGGAATTTGGTGAATTCCTGCATGTCATCTGCAAACTGGATTTGCTGGGAGCGAAGGGAAGAAGTGCTGGATCAGGGGGGGTGATCCTCAGGGCATGACACCTGCCCTGGCTGCCCATGGGATCCCTTCAGCCCACCTGGGCTGCCCCAGTCACACAAATCACCGTCACCCAACACAACAAGGTGCAGATCCCAAAATCACACCCCCTGACCTGGCCCCTCTGCCATCTGATCCAACCTCAAGGTTAAAGCAGATTTGACACAACACCTGAAGTGTGTAAAGAGCACCCAGGAACATCCCCCTTTAACCCATTCCCAGCTCCAGGAGGCTCCTTCAAGGGTCACGCTTGTCCAACCCAAATCCACGGCCCCGATTCCGCCGGATTTCTGCCCCAAAAAAAAACTGCAGCAGCAAGAAATCTGGGATGGTCCCAGCAGATCCAGGGTCCTCCCTGGGAGCAGAGCAACCCCACAGGTTAAAAACATGGCACATCCTTCCAAAAGTGACACTGAAACCTCGGCAGGAGAGAACATTTCAACAAAGGGAAGTTGACATTGCGTTGGCTCCCACCCTCCTCGGCAGGAGATGTTTCCACTGGAAGAGCATCCCCCCAAAAAAAGCCACCCCTCCTTCCTCTCTGGGCCAGAGGCAACTCCAGGCTCCAGCACCTTCCAGGGGATCATCACACTGAAGTTAATTAAAAGAGGGGGAAATCACCCAAAACTGCTGCGCTCGCCCAACGTGAGGTCCTGCCAGGGAAGGACAAGGGAGGCAAAAGGGAATTAGGGAAAGCACCCGGGAATCCAGCCTGGAGCCCCCTCCTTGGAATGCTGCAGTGCAGGAGAGACCCCCTGGTGCGACCTCTCCCCTCGGATTGTGCCTCTCCAGGATTCAATCCTGCCACCTGAACGGGGATGAGACACCACGGCAGGAGTGGGATTGACAACCCCCACCCAGGAGACCTCGAGGGCAGTCCTGGGGAAATAAAGAGGATGGGAAGGGACAGCCCAGAGAGGCCTCCAGGAGGGGCTTCCCATGCCACAGCCATCCCCAAAACCCCCTGAAGGCTTTGATGTGGGAAACAGCCTTGGAAGGGAGAGGAATGCAAGTGTTTGGTTGGGATGATCCACTGAGGGAAGGAGGAATCTGAGCGGGGCTGTTTGGGGTGGGAAATGGAGCCGTGGATCCTGCAGAATCCCAGAGGATGGGCCAAAAGCAGTGTGGGATTCCCCTGGGAGGGGACACAGGGGCATGGAATCCACGGGATGATGATGTGGGACTCCAGGAATGGCCCAGCACGGATCAGATCCATCACCACACCCAGACCACCATCCCAGGCATTCCCAGGGGTGCTCCTGCTGAGAGGTTTCCAGCCCGCTCCTCCATCCTGGACATGGATCTGCTTCCCAGATCGAACTTCCCAGCAGATTCCAGCTGGATTCTGGCAGGAATTGCTTGCACTTGTATCCGTGGAAGGAATGGGAACGGTAAATGGAGTTTGGAGGTTTCATTTCCCAGCTGCTCGAGGCAGTTTGGTGCAGAGGGAGGATCCAGAAGGAATCACAACCCCCATTCCCACGGGAAAGCAGAGAAAGGATCCAGAGGGTCTCACAACTCCCATTCCCATGGAGAGCAGAAGGAGGATCCAGAGGACACCACAACCCCCATTCCCATGGGGGAGCTGGAGGGAGGAGAGGGGCAGAAGCACTTCCAGGCAGGTACCAGCAGCGTCTCCAGGTTTCCCAACAGGGAATGGTATTGCTTGGATCAGTCCTTCCTGGGCACTCCGGAAAAAATATCAGCAATTCCAGGACAAGATCCCCATCCCTTCCCACCAGAGGGAACAAAACCCACACCCACAAAGCACTGGAACAGCCTCAAGGGTCAGCTTGAAGGGGAACTTCTTCCAGCTCCAGGAAAGGTTTCCAGGGAAGAGGTGAATCCAGGAGGGAAAAATGAGACAAGGCACAGACACCCCAGGGTGCTCCAGCCCAGGGTGCAGGTCGGTCTGTCTGTCTGTCTGTCCTGGATGTGGGAATCCTGGGATAGGGCACTTCCCTGCAGGGAAACAGGCTGCCTGGCTGATCCCACGGAGCAAAGTTTGGGATGCGCTGGGAAGGAGAGGATGGGGATGGAGGGTTCTCGTGCTCCCTGATCCCACAACCTCCCACATGATGGATCTTCCCTCACCCCCTCAGAGCAGCAGGCGTGGGTGCTGAGCCAGCTGCGAGGCACAGCCCCACCCTGCAGGAGAGACAGCCCCTGTGGAAAACACGGGAATGGCGGGATCGAATCCACGGGGAAAGGAAAACACCTCCCTGCTACAAAACCACCCCCGTAATCCCAGCCAGGGCTTTACCAGGCTCAGCCCAACTCCCCAGCTTAGCAAGATCTGCCCTGGCTAAAATTACCCTCCAGCACCACAGGCAGGTCCCGAGTCCAACCAAGCAGGGGCACATCCAAGCCCTGGGAGCACGGGATGTTCCCGAGCAGAGGGAGGTCGGGAAAGGCTCCGGAGCAGAGTGCGTGACTGGAGCCCTCCCCGAGCTGCAGCTGCATTAAAGGAGGCAGAGAAAATCTCCTAATCCCTGGGCTGTCACCGGGACTGGGACCAGCAGCATTCCCAGCTGGAGGCAGCTCCGCCAGGAATCACATCCCGAACCTCGTCCCGCCGGGAGCGGCTTCTCCGAGCGGGTGGAGCACGAGGGGGGCTTTGGAGAGCAAGGAAAATATTTTTTTTTTTTTTTTTTTGGCCCAGGAATTCTGGGCCGAGGAGGGAAAATGAGGCAGGACCCACTTCCCTGCGCAGGAACAGACTGAGGGGTTTCCAGAGGGGTTTCCAGAGGGGTTTCCAGCATCGCTATCCCGGAAAAGGAGGAGGATGGGGAGAAGGGGCTGGGGGGGGGGGGAGCCAAATGGGCTTGGAACAGCAGGGATTGGGGAGTGGTCCTGTAGGAAAACACTGGGATCCACTGTCTCCTGCCGAGTTCTCCCAGGGCACTGCTGCTCCCAGTCACACCTCCAAGCCAGGAGGACGCTCCGATCCCTTGGGAAAGCTGGAGCCACCGTGTCCATTCCCACACAGATCCAACACTTCCCTACAACAGCCACTCGTTTTCAGCTCAATTCACCCCTTCCAGGGCTGGATCTGAGGGAGCATCTGCTGGTACAGCCCCACATCCCAAAAAGGGCCCAGATGAAACACCAGGGCCCCCTGGATGCTCCCAACACCAACCCCCTCGTCTGGAGCATCCCAAACCTCTGGGAAGCTGAACAAGGAGCTGCAACCAGCTTCTCCCAGGGTTCTTATGGATGAATCCCACGGGAGCAAAGCCCTGGAGCAGCAGCAGAGTGTCCCCAGCACACACAGCCTGGGCTGGTTAATGATTACGGCACAGGGAGGGCACAGATTGCGGGTGTGGACGGGCACCCTCGGCTGGGCGTGCCATCCTCCAGGGCACCTTCCCAAGTCCACACACCCAGATCCCAAAAACCCCAGGATCCCAAGGACCCTCCCAGTAAGTCAGCCCAGAGAGCAGCTTTTAGAGCTGACAGGGTAAGGGAAGTCCCACCCTCTGGCTCCGAACCCCAGAGGGATTTGTAAACGCAGCTGGATTTGCAGACACCGCCGGCACGTCCCTCTCATGGGGGAGCAGCCCCACTTCCACCTGAAAAATCACTTTAACGCTCTCAGGACAGCTCCAGAGAGGCTGCTGAGCTCCTCTGCCGTGCTCCACATCCCTGCTCCCATCCCAGAGCAGCTCCTCTGCCGTGCTCCACATCCCTGCTCCCATCCCAGAGCAGCCCCGGGGCACAGCAGGTTGCGGAAGGAGGGTTTGGAAAGCATCCACCAGCTCCCAGCTGACCCAGCTCAGCCAGGCACAGGCTCCACAGAGGAAGGACACGTGCCAGGAGCAGCTCCAGGCTCTACTCCCACCAGCCCCAGGTTTGCCTCAGCAACCCCTGGTTTTAATTGTTGTTACTTTTAACCGGGGACAACATGAGCATCGACACATCCGGAGCTGGGGGGGGAAAAGTGTCCTCCCAGCCCCTGCTGTCCTGGATAACAATGGGAAAGGGGGGACAAGTAGCAGCCCCCACCACGTCACCCAAGATCAGCAGGAAGCCCCCAAACCCCTCCAGACTCCGGAGTTTCACATCCAGGGACATGAGGACACGGCCCAGCCGCACGGGGACAAACAGCAAAACAGGAGCAGAGCAACCCCCTGGAAAGGCAGGGAGAGACTCCAACCCACCCTCCCGGAAGGATCCACAGTCCTGGGAGCTCTCCCGTGGCCCCAGACTATTCAGAGCAGCCAGTTCCCCTTGTTTAATCTGTCCTCCCAAACAACCCCCCCCCCCCGGGCAGAGCTGGGGGTGCCCAGCGCTCCCTGGCGTGACCTGTCTTTTAAGTTCATCGTTTCTCTGTCATTCCTGGGAATTCAGCCAGACTAGGAATGTTCCACGGCTCCAATGAGCATCCTCCTCCTCCCCAGCCCCGCAGCACTCAGACCAGGGCTGGGTTTTGCACGGCCAGGGCACCTCCAGGTTTCGGGTTCCAAGGATTTCTTATCTGCAGAAGGACCTTTTCCTCCGGGGAATGCTGTGGTTTTCCCAAGAAGGAGCCGGGTCTCTAAAGGACAAGTTTGTTTTAATCCACTTATTTGCAGGAAGGAGGCACCTCGGGGGCTCTTCAGTCCCATCAGCAGAGGGGGGAAAAAAAAAAACCCAGATAATCAGTAATTCCCTCCTTTCCAGCTCAAACGGAGGAGTGGAACAGGTTCCCTTGTGCCACCTCCCCAAGGGAGGGCACAGACCCTTCCAGGATGTTCCCACGGGCTCCCACACCTCCCAACCAGAGGAAAAGAGGACATTCCTGCCCTGTTTTCCCCCTTGGATGAGGGGCTGAGGCCAGCCCAGCTCGCGGTGCGTGTTCCCCGTGCCAGCCCCAGGGTTGGCTCCGGTCCCGCCGGGGCTGTGCCAGGGCGCTGGGTTTGTTTGGAGCTGCCCTGTCCCCTCAGGTCCCCTCTGTCCTGTTTCCAGGCTGGAAGAGCCAGCCCCTTTTCCCACGGGATGGGGCTGGGAACAGGGGACACACAGAAAGACACGGCTCCTGCTCCACGACCCCCCTGGATTTTTGGGGTGGGAACAGCAAGGCAGACAGGGCAGGTTTTTAGGGTTCCTCTCCTGAGGGCTTACCCAGCCTGGAGGGTGTTCCTGGATCCCAGCAGGATCCAGGATGGATGGGAAGGAAAAAAGCAGGAACTCAGAGTGGAGGGATGGGGGAGCAGGATCAATAAGGCTCCCACCTCATCCTCAGCCCCAAACCGTTGCCAAGGGGAGGAGTTCGAGGGGGATTGGGTCGAGGGACTCAAACCATCCCCTTTTCCCACTTCCAAGCGAGCCAGGACACACCTGGATGACAAAAGGCTGCAGGAATTCCCAGGGGGCTGCAGCCCAGCCATGGAAGAAGCGCCACATTCCCAGTTCACACCAGCCCAGCCCAGCAGCAAAGGATTCCCAGGTGGAGCCCAGGGCCAGGGCAAGACAGGGAGGGTCTCATGGGCAGCACCCACATCTCCAGCCCCAGCATTCCACAGGGATGCAGGAGGAGCAGGATGGGTGCCCAGCAGGCATCTCCTGGCCCTCCACAGGCTGGGCAGAGCTGGAAGGGGCACAGCCCTCAGAGCAGGAGCTGCTTCTGCTCCAGGCACAGCAGAACTTTCTCCTGGTGGTTCTCGAGGGGAAATCTCGAGCGTTGTGTTCAGAGAACGCAGGGAAGGGAAGCACGGCCAGGGTGGGATTCAGCGCTCCTGGATCTGCACCCCCTCCCTCCAGAGGGCTCTCCCAGGGCAGGTCGCTCTCCCTGCCTGCCTGGCACGCTCCCTGAGCGGGAATCGCAGCCAAGGCTCCACCTGGAAACCTTTCCAGCGCTCCCCACAAGGAAATGGAAGGACACGGAGGTTCCTGGCAAAGCAAAGTGGCCAAGCCCTGATCCCAACCTCCCTCCTCCAGGGCCAGGGAAGGGCTGGTTGAGGGGAAAAAAAAAACACAAAACAAACCAAGTTTCTGTGAGTCCAAGAGGAGAATTAAGGACTTCCACACAAATCCCAAAGGAAAAAGAAACCCCTGGAAAGAAATGGATCCACTCCAAGGGTTAACAGGCTGGAAATCACACCAGTCATGGTGGGAATCACCGTAAATGCCAGGAAAAGGGAAAATGAACAGAAGGAGGGATTCGAGAAAAGAGGTGAGATCTTGAGTGTTAAACAGTAACTGGGAATAACTCCAGGGAACAACTCCTGCCCTGTGAACACCTGGAGGTCAAAGGTGGGATCCAGCAGGAGCAGAGGGAAAAGATTCCCACCAGCAGATAAGGGATCCAGTCCCTGGACTGCAGGAATGGAGGCAAAGGCTCGGGCCTGGCTTTAATGGAGAGGGATGAAGCCTGGAATACAGGGGGAGCTCCTGAAGTATCCAGGGAGATCAGCCAAACAGCAGCTGGTCTCACAACATCCCAGATTTCTCCCCTCTGGATTCATCCCCGGGGCCCAGTGAGGGTTTGGGATAACTGGTGTTAACTGGAGTTACCACGCTGGGAGTGCTGCATGGACAGGACACAGGGAATGGCTTCCCACTGCCACAGGGCAGGGTTGGATGGGATACTGGGAGGTGGGGAGGCCCTGGACTGGATTTCCCAGGGGATGCCCCATCCCTGGAAGTGCCCATGGCCAGGTTGGATGGGGCTTGGAGCAACCTGGGCTAGTGGAAGGTGTCCCAGCCCACGGCAGGGGTGGAACTGGATGGGATTTAAGGTCCCTTTCCACCCAAACTATTCCATTATTCCATGGCTGGGGGTGAAATTCCCTTCCAGCAGCTTGTGGGGCAATCCAAGGACTGGCAGCTGCGGAGCTGGAATCCCACAGAAATGTGTTTGTGTGTCAGAGCTGAGAGGGGAAATCAGCTCTAATTAGCATCGAGTTTTAAACTAATTAGAAATAACTCCTCTCCCAGCACAGCTGTGGGAGACCAGGGGAACACTGGGAAGTGCTGCCAGGGGGCTCCTGCAGCTGCTCCACGTGGGTCGAAGGGAGGTTGGGCCACGGCAAACCCCAAACTGCAGACCCCAAACCCCCTCCTCCAGAATCCCTAAAGCAGCCCCTGTGCTTTGGGGGAGGAATTGCCCTCCCCACGAGCTGCCTGTCAAATCCCAGCATTCCAAGACCTCTTTTGGCCTTTCCAGGGACCAAAAGAGCAAATCCCACCAGGGAGAGGGTCCAGCTACTCTCAGCTTCCCTCAGCAGATGCTCCATTAAAGGGGGAAACATCCAGCAGGATCAGCAAGGAAATAGGAACAGCCTGTTTTGGAAAAGTGGGAATCCATCCTGCTCCTGCCCTGACCCCTCACAGGGGTGTTCCCACCAGAGCTGCCCACTCCTCTTTATCAACAGACTATTTTCAGCCCTGGAAATGGCTTGGATTTTGATGCATCCACTTGGAGGCAAAGCAGGAGAAACCTCAGGCTGTTCCCTCCCTCAGGAATCCGAGGAATCACCACCAGGATGGACAAACACCACCCTCCTGGCCCCTGGGAGCAAAGCCAACCCCTTCCTGCCCCACAGGGCTGATTCCACGGAGCCCCTTCCTTTTAAATGAGGCGAGAGGGGCACAAAATTCTCTCCTTGGGGATGGTGAGCTCGGAGAATGCCTGGAGAAGGGGCTGGTTGATGCAGGAGGAGCTGTGCTGCCTGTCAGAGCTGATGGCTCCAAGGTCAACAAGGACCAGCCAGATGTTCCCGCTCCAAAACATGCCCAGGTTGGACACAAAACTCTCCCCACAGAGCAGGAATGTGTGAAATCCGGGACTCCCCGCTGGGAGGGGAAAGGAGGAGGGACAGAAAACAGCAGCCACACAGGTTGAACCTCAGCCCCGGGGCCAGCTGGAAGGAGGAAAGCAAAACACGAATTTCGGGAAGGCAGAGCCCCAGGACCCTCCTTTTCCAGGCTGGGAGGAGCCATTCCCTCCACCCACACCTTGGAGATAAACCAGGCTCCCATCCCGGAGCCCCCACCCAAATGCCAGTTCCCAAATTCCCAAATGCCAATTCCCAAATGCAGGTTCTCAGAGCTCCCACCCAAATGCCAATTCCCAAATGCCAATTCCCAAATGCCAGTTCCCAAATGCCAGTTCCCAAATGCCAGTTCCCAAATGCCAGTTCCCAAATGCAGGCTCCCAAATGCCAATTCCCAAATGCAGGTTCCTAAATCCAGGCTCCCAAATGACAATTCCCCAATCCAGGCTCTCAGAGTCCCCACCAAATGCCAGTTCCCAAATGCAGATTCCCAAATGACAGTTCCCAAATGTAGGTTCCCAAATGCCAATTCCCAAATGCAGGCTCCCAAATGCAGGCTCTCAGAGTCCCCACCCAAATGCCAATTCCCAAATGCCAGTTCCCAAATCCAGGCTCCCAGAGCCCCCACCCCAATGCCAGCCCCTGATTCCCGGCAGGAATGGGTGCTGCCAGCCTGCCCTGGGGCGTGGGGGCAGCCAAGGGGAAGCTGCTCCCACCTCCCGAGGGCTCACCCCGGGACAATGGAGGCTGTTGGAGGAGCTGGAACATCCTGTCCTCGGCCACCTCCGTCCCTTGGCTGTCACCAACCTGGAGCAAACAGGCTCTGCAGCAGCAATGAGCTCGTTGCCAAGGCCACCGTATTGATCCCCCAGTGTAATGAGCAGTCACAGCCCAGGCAGGGGCGGCTTCCCCAAGGCAGGAACAGCTTCCTCAGCTTTCCCAGGGGCACAGAGCCAAAAAAAAACCACCCCAAATTCTGCCCTGGCAGGCCCTGGCACAGCTTGCCCGGAGAAGCTGTGGCTGCCCCATCCCTGAGAGTGTCCAAGGCCAGGTTGGAGCAGCCTGGGCCAGTGGAAGGTGTCCCTGCCCGTGGCAGGGGGTGGGACTGGATGAGCCCTCAGGTCCATTCCAACCCAAAGCATTCCCAAAGTATGGCAGCTTTCTCCTTGGAAGAGAGCTCCAGAGCAGCCATTCCCAAGGTTTACAATGGCATGGAGCTGATGTGAGCAGAGGGGGACAGTGCAGAGCAGATTCCAGCCCTGCCAAGGTGGGGGACAAGCCCTGGAATTGTCAAGCGCCCTGAGAAGAAGCTCCACAGAGCCTGCTGAGAGGTCAGTCCTTGGTGGGACTCCCTGACCCTGCTCCCAGCCCCTCCTTTTGATCCACTGAGGGAGAAGTTTTGGCACAGGTTCCTCCACACGAGGCCACCAGCAGGTCGTGGGACATTCACCTGGAATGTCACCACCACGTGCTGAGTGAAGGTGAGCCAGAGGCTCCAGATAAGCAGCTCTGACCAAAGGGCTCAGCAGGAAACACAGCAGGAGCCCTTTGCAAAGGCGACCAAACCACGGCCAACATCCCTGAAATCCCAGCCCTTCCCTGCTCCAGCAGCCGGGATGAGGCACCCACCGACCCCTCAGAGGAGCAACACGGGCACAATGCCCCCCCCTGCAAAGGAGCAACTCCAACCTGAACCTTGAGAACCTGCTTTTCAGAGCAAAAAAAGCCAAAAAAACCCGAGTTTCAACCCCTAACAAGGAGCGCAGACACTCCATAACCTGCATGGGTTGGAAACTGTTCAGGTCCCCAAGGAATTGTTGTGGGGGGCTGGTCCCCAGCACAGACAGAGCTCCCCCAAAATGCCAGGCTCAGGAAAACACCAGGCTCCTGCCAGCAGCACGATTCCCATGCTTTTTGAAGGTGGTTTGTGCCCATCAAAACCCCCCAGAATGTCCTTGTGTCCTGCTCTCTTGGCTCAACAATTAGTGAAGCACCTTCTGGCCTTGCAGCAGTGCTGGTCACTGGGACAAATCTCCCCTCTGGACAGCCAGGAGAGACCCCCCCCAAAACACCTAGAGCGACAGGAAGGACCCAAAAACAACTTGGGAGAGAAAAACAGAGCATTCCTGTCGTGTGCCACAGCACAGGCGGGGGTCTGGCTGCTGCCAACCCCAGGAAATCCCCTCTATCCCAAACACCCTCCTGCTCTGCTCTGGGTCAGGCTGCCACCAGCTCAGCCTGGCACCTTCTAACACAGCAACACCTTCATTCTTTAGGGTTTTCCTGCACCCCAGGGAAGGCCAGACCCATCCCAGGTTATCCACAGGAAGGAGGATGAGCTGTCCAACTCATCCCAACCCCAGCACCTCATCCTGAGAAGGGAAAAACTGCAGGGACGGAGCAAAGGAGCCGAGGAAGTGAGGATTTTTGGGCAGGGATCAAGGAGAGCTGGGTGTGTGGAGCCCGTGGAACAGCCAGGACAGGAGGTGGTGGCCACGACCCCAGACAGGCTCACAAAGGCCCAGAGGATTTATGGACACCCAGACTAAGGAATGGAATAAAAGGGAGAGGAAAAACGAGCGGCTCTGGGAGCTCTGTCAGGACAAACAAGGAGAGTCCCGTCCCCCTGGCAGGCCCAGGGGGAAGGTGGGTTTATTATCCCCTGGCCTGGCTGAGCTGCAGGAGCTGAGACGAGTCGGGACGGAGCAAAACGGGGCAGAAAAAAGACGAGTTGGGATGCAGCAAAGTCAGCGGCTCCGGGCCTGAGGCTCCAGAGGGGACACCCAGCCCTGCCCAGGGGCTCCATCCCCCCCTGGCCAGCCTTGCCCCGCTCCCTCCCAGGCAGGCAGTGCCCGGCTGGCACCGCAGAGCTGCGGCGCTGAGCATTAGCATTCCCTGCCACGGCTCCGCGGGGGATCCCTCCGGAGCGGGAGCGGTGCAGGGACATCCGCAGGGACACCGTGCCCCCCACACCCCCCCCCGGGGCACAGGG
Organism: Empidonax traillii; assembly: GCF_003031625.1. Lineage (NCBI taxonomy): Eukaryota > Metazoa > Chordata > Aves > Passeriformes > Tyrannidae > Empidonax > Empidonax traillii. The sequence goes on along the minus strand of NW_020957179.1, from coordinate 25,203 downwards.
ACCACCCCACTCACCTCCCCAGAGCCCCTTCCACGGCCCTGCAGGATTGCCCAGGGTGGGGGAGCCCGGGGGGTGAGGACACAGCACGGGGAGGTGACAGGGACAGCCCCGAGTGCCCCCTGCTCTGCCACAGCCACGTCCTTCCCACAGCTCGTCCTTCCCGCCCCAGGACACCCACGGCTCGGCCTGCCCAGGGATTTAGGGCTCCACTGGCACGGCTTGGGAGAGCCAGTGCTGCCAAGGGCACCTGCAGTCTGCAGGGAGGCATGGGAGCAGATGCCCAGCTGCAGCAGGGACGGCACACGGGGATGGGGAGGGGCAGGGCCTGCCCTCGAGCTCCCCCAGCCCCATCCAGCCCCCCAGCATTCCCAGCCTTCCCCAGCTGGGAAGCTCAGCATCACCCACCCCTGCCTGCAGACCCCCAAAGGACAACCCTGCTCCCAGCAGGCTGTGACAGCCCAATCCCCAGGAACTGCGGGGAAAAGGGGAGCTCTGGAAGAGCCAGGCAATCCCAAATTTTGGGAGGAAACCCACCCCCACCCCTCCTTTCACCTGCACTGCGCTGGCTCCTGCTTCACCCTGGGGATGATCATATTTAATCTCTTACCTCCTGCTGCTTCACACCTCAAACAAGTTCCTGACAGAGGGAGACGTCAGCAATCCCTTGGGGCTGGATCCCAGCTCCGGGTACCCCAACAAGGAGCTCCTCCACAGCTTCCAGCTGAATCCAAAGCGCTCCCCCAGCTCCCAGTGCCCAAACTGGCTCTTTCCCTGAGCTCCAGCACAAGTTAAGGCTCCTCTGAAAAGCCATTCACAGGGAGAGAGGGAGCCTGCCCCGAGCTTGGCCACATTCCCACCCTGCCCGCAGAGCGCACTGGCCACGCTCAGGGAGCCCCAAACAGCCGGGAGGGAGCTGCTCCAGCTGCTCCCCATGCTGGGAGTCATCTCTCCCCACCATCTCCACCAGCCTCTGACACAAAAGTCACTTTTGGTGGAAGCAGAAAGGAGCTTTTAATGGTTTAATTGCGCTTGCTGTTCCAGGAGCCGAGCTGGGGGCACTCAGCTTATCTCAGGAGGGCAAAATTCTCCTGCCCCGGCCTTTCATCCTCCTGCCAACGCCTCTGCCCTTCCCCAGCTCTTCGCAGGAATTAGCCAGGCAAGGAAAACAGTGGCCCCGAGCGATTTGTGGCCAAGCACAGCCCTCTCTGCCCGCTGATGTTATCAGCTCAAATGTCGGGTGTCGCTCTGGGCACCTCCAACGTCCTCAGCCGGCCAGGAAAAGCTGACGGGGCTCCTCACCCTGAACAACCAGCTGCGAATCTGGGGGGGACACAACACCTCCCACCCCTCAGACACCACAGACTTTGCCTCTGAGGGTGCTGATCGGTTCCTTTTCAGCTGCTTTGGCTCCCTGGATGCTCTGGGGTGAGCAGTTTGCTGTCCCCTCACTCTGACAAAGATGAGGGTTATGAAAAGGTACAAACAGTCCCTGAGCTCGGAAGAGACAAGATCCCAGCTCCACATTCCTCTGCTCCTTCCTCCGGGCTACGTCCACATCCCGGATAAACAGGAGCCTCCAACTCCCTGAGTGAGGAGGTGCTTCCAACCCAGCCGACCTTCCCCGAGGGGCAGAGCTCCCTGAGCCCACCTGGAGCAGATTCCCACAGAGGGGGAGGATGTTCCCACTCCCTGCCATTCCCCCACCACTCCCAGGCTGTCACAGCCCCGAGGGGAACGCGATGCTCAGCACGGCGGATCCCAACATGGATCCCAGCACGGAGCTGCCTTCTGGAACACTGGGAATTCACCCCTGAGCCCGGAGCACAGGGCTGGGAGCGCTCCCCCTTCCTCAGAGGGGGTTACCGGGGCCGGGGTCGGGGGGGTCCTGCCCACCCTCAGTGCCACCCGTGCATCCCACGGGAGCAGCACCGGGATTGGGGAGGTTTGGGGAGGAAAGGACTGAAGAGCCCGGAGCTCCTTCCAGGCCTTCATGGATGGAAGGGTCCAGCACCAGCAGCCTCTTCCCAAGCACAAACCTGCTCCCACCTACACCCTCAACACCCCCCCCGTCCCAAAATAAGTCCAAGCCCCCCAACTCCCGGTGCTGCCCTTCCCAGTGACCCACAGCAGATCCCAGGGCTCGTCCCATTGAATGGCTCCCCTGCTGCGTCCCTGTCACCCCACAGTCCCACACAGGGACCCCCGACCCTTCCTGGGGTCACCCTGTCCCCACACCCCCCTGTGGCACAGCCGAGCCCCCCTCTGTGCCCCCCAGAGCCCCCCCAAACCAGCCCTCCCCTCACCCCTAGCACAGACCCCTCTGTCCCCAGTACCCAAGCCCTCCCCTCCCACCCCAAACTGGGCCAGCAGCCCCGCTGGGCACCTCTGCCCCCCCTCCCAGCTCGTACCTGCTGCCCCCAGACCCGGCCAGCCCCCCTCACTGGTACCAGTGCCCATCCCCTCCACTGAAGGGGCACAGCCCACCCTTCCCAGTTACCCCAAACTGGACCAGTTCTGGCTTTCCCAGTACACTCCCCACCGCCGGGGGCTTCTCCCCCATCACCGGGGGTCTGCCCTCCCCAGAACGGGGGCTGTTCCCACCACCCGGGGCCTCCCCCCCCGCTGCCCCTGTCCGTGCCCGCCGCCCCCGCTACCTTCTTGGGTGCCTTGGTGACGGTGGCCATGAAGGAATACTTCTCGGCGTCCTCCACCTCCTTGGCCTGCTTCTCCTCGCCGCCGGCGGGCTCCGGCACCGACATGGTGGCGCGGCGGGGCCGTGGGAGCGCGGGGGCGGGCTACGGGCGGCGTGTGCCGGCGGGTCCCTCGCGGTCCCTCAGACCCCTCACGGTCCCTCAGGGCTCTCCGGTCCCTCAGACCCCTCCGGTCCCCTCACGGTCCCCTCCGGTCCCTCCGCTCCGGGGGCTGCGGCGGGACTGCGGCCGCCGCGCCGGGGGCGGGGCCGCCTGACGTCACCGCGCGCTGACGTCACCGCGCACCCGCCGGGCAGGTGAGGCCGCGCGGCGCCGGCGGGAGGAGCGGGCGGGGAAGGTGGCGCCCCCTGGCGGAGCGGGGAGGGGAGGGAGAGGAGTGGACGGGGGCGTGGTCAGAATGGGGGCGTGGTCAGAGGTGGGGGCGTGGTCAGAATTGGGGCGCGGTCAGATGTGGGGGCGTGGTCAGGGTTGGGGGCGTGGTCATAAAAATATTCTCGGGCCGAATTGGAATTAAATAGAATTATTCTATTAATTAAATTTATATATAAATTGTATAATTAAACGTTATATATTAATTTATATAATATATATTTATTATTTATAATATATTTCTCTATTCGTATATAACATATTTATATTTAATATGTATGGTTATATATTACATTTATTAAAATAAAATATAGTATAATATAACTCATCTATTATATATGTATACATAGGTATATATTACTCATCTATAATCTATAATCTATAATCATGTATTAAATATTGTATATATCATATATAATAACATATAATATATATTACGACATATAACATGTATTACATATTAGTATATATATACTCTATACAGCATAAAATAGAAATACTATAATTGTCTGCTACATATATAATGTATAATATAGTTATGTATACTATAATTATATGCATAAATACATACCTAATATGTATAATAATAGTTATTAAATTATATAAATAAAATAAAATTATAATAGAATTTTAAAAGAAATTATATCAACATAGTTTATTAATATGTAATTACTATATAAATTAAATAATTTGGGTTTTTATAAAGTATTATAGGAATTAAATTAAATATAAATATATAAATTAAGTGTGTATGTGGATTTATAAAATAAGTAAATTAATTTTAATAATTAACGATCAATTGAATGTACTAATTGAGTAAATTATATAATAATTGCGTATATAATAATTTATAGCAATGTTTAAATTAAAATATTAGTTACACATGTTTACATTTATTGGTTGTATACAAAATGTAAAAATTATATAAATTATTAAATAATTTTATATAACATATTTAAATGTAGAAGCTAGTTATACGAATTAATTTTATTATTTATTTAATGTTATTAAATATTATTTTATTTAAATAATGTATTAAATTAAATTGTATTTGCATAACATTTTATTAAATTATGTTATTTAATGGTATTAATTTAATAAATTAATTACATAAACATTACATAATTACACTTACATTACACATACATTATATACATTTAGATATCAATATTTTCATCAAATAAATTCGATTAATTAGTTTAATTCTTAGTTAAATCAAAGAAGTGGGTGCCCAGCCGTGGGGGGGTTCACAACCCCCCGGACCCCGGGCAGGCTCAGCCCTGACCCCGCCAGGGACACCGAGGGGCCCCATCCTGCCCCGTGGTCCCCAACTCTGTAGGGTCCCCAAGGGGGCTCTGGGGCCCCGCTGTGCCCCTGTCCCACCCTGGCACCCCCTGAGCCCGGGGCACCCTGACCCCGAACCCACACACAGCGCTGGGGGGGTTTCCGAGCCCCTCATTCCCAAGGGCATTCCCTGAAAAAGCACAAGCCGGGCAAACATCAGCACTTGGCTTAAAACCCCAAGGAGGAAGGGAGGGGGAAGGACAGATAAGGGCTTTTAACCAAAATCGCTCCGTCTGGCCGCAAAACGCTCTCTGGCCACCAAAATCCTGCAGCGGCTCCCGGGCCAAACCCCTGTCCCGGCCCGGCCGTGCCCCCAGAGCCGCAGCCCCGGGGCCTTTCCGGCCCTTCTGCCCCGTCAGCAGCTCTGCGGTGCCCGCGGCCGCGCCAGGGACGCTTCCCAGGGTGGGCAGAGCCCGCTCGGGGCATTCGGGGGGCTCGCGACGCGCTTTGGGGGGGCTCTTGGGGTGGTCTCGGGGTGCTTGGGGGGAAGGGGAGGTCCCACATGAGCCTGGGAGGTCCCAGCCCTGCCGATGCCAGGGATGTTGGGGACCCCCGGGGTGACCCCAGCCATGTCCCGTCCCGTGCCAGCCCTCGTTCCAAGTCCCAGGAGCCACTTTCCCTCCCAGCATCCACCTTTTCCCCCAAATCCCATTTTTCTCGCCCCGTCAAAGCAGCTTTTTAAGGCACAAGCACCCATTTGGGACCCCCGGGGTGCCACCACCCCCTGTTGTCACTCAACCCCGGCTCGGGGGGGTTTCTTTTCCACCCTCCCCTACACGCGTGGAGGGAGACAGGGACACAGCTCCGTGTCCCCCCCCCCCGAGCTGAGGGATCCCCAAAGTGTGTGTGGGGGTGGGGGGGCAGAGAAGGTTTTGCCCTCCCAAATCGCAGGGGCCCGGGGTCACAGAATCACCTCTCTGCTCCCACTCGGGTCAGGAGTAGGGTGGGGGAAAGGCTGGTGACACGAGAGGCAAAAGGAACCTGAACCCTGGGAGGAGGAAAAGGGTTTTTGCTTTCTTCCTGCATTTTCCACGTTTGCTTCTACAGGTTTGGGCTGCTCGAAGGAGCCAGAAAAAGCTGGGGCTGAGGGACTGCGGGGTGTAAACTCCGAGCTCTCCCGAAGCTTTAAGCTGCCATCGTGCAGCTCCAGAGGGAACACCCTCTCCTGGGCAGCATCCACCTGGAGCTGCCTGGAGCATCCCGGAGCAGGGAAGGGGCTGTTTGCCCCCAGCACCCTCAAATCTGGGCACTCTGCCCATCCCTAAGAGCAGCCTCTGACCTCAAATACTCTCCCCAATTCTGACCATAATGATGGTGGCCCGGATCCAGCGGGCTATTTATAGGATATTTATAGGTCCCACTTCCCTGGGAAGGGGATGTGGACCTGGGAAACCCCCGGCTGCCGCTGAGGAGAGGAAGAGCTGGGCTGACTCAGCTCCCCTCGAGGAATCCTGTTTGTCAGCAAACAAACACCCACAAACGCTCCTGGACCCCATCCTGCCCTTCCCAACTTCCCCCCCCTCCCCAGGGATGAGCAACAGGAGGGTCATCCCGCACCCCCCAGCAGCTGGGAGGGGCTCAGGATGGGGTGGAAGCCCCCCAGGATCCCCCAGGAAAGGCTGGATCTCCGCAGGGGGATCTCCACTCCTGGAAAGAGGGAAACGGAGCCAAGGGGGCTGAGGGAGAGGAAGGAAATGCCTCTTCCAGCGCCGTCTCTCCGAGCAAAGTGGCTCCAGGAAACTTTTGCCTCAAGTGTGTTTGCTTTAGGCAGCTGCTCCACGCAGATTTTTTGTGGGGGGGGGGGCCCAGCGGCAGATCCGGTGCCTGCAGCTCCCGGTGCCGGGGGGGGGGCAGGAAGGATGGATCCATCCCATCCCTCTGCCCTCGTTCCAGTGGCCATGAACTCCCACGTGCATCCACAGGGAATCAGGGCACGGTGACACAACCCAGGACTTTGCCCCTCAGGGACCTCTGGGGGGAAAGGGGGGTGTCAAAGGCTCCACCCCCCCCCTCACTTACACCGAGCTACACCTCTCTGTTTATTAATAATATTAAATATACAAGCTGGTTTTTTCCATTATTTTCTTTAAATAGATTTTTTTTTTAAATGCCTTTGTATAAAATATTTCAACATTTCATTGTATAAAAAAAAAACCAAACAAAAAAAAAAACACAAACAAACAAAACAAAACAAACAAACAAAAAAAAAGGCAAATTCAATCCAATGGGGGTAAAGGCAAGTTTTCCCCCTCCAGGATCAGCTCCTCCACGGTGTAAACTTACACCACAGCAGGAGTTTGGCCCCAGCCTTCCTGCTGCATCAGGGCTTTCCTCCTGCTTTACACCAGTCCCTCACACAGGAACCCCCTCTCTCTGACACTCATAAATACACATAATATATAAAACCCCCAAATTAATAGCGATGCTATTCCTTAAAAGCAGTTTGGTTTGTCCATATTTTCATCCTTCCCAGAAAAAAAATAACACTTCAAACCCCCAGAGCAGCTCGGGCCACGCTTCACCCGGAGCCGGACGGAGCCGCTGGATTTTAGGGGGTCTCCAAGGCTGGTGCATCCCAAACCAGGCTCTTCCCAAATCCAGCTGAGCTTAAAAAGCCCCGGGGGGCGCGGCTGGGGCTGCTCCATCTCTCAGGCCCACGTGGATCCCGTCCTTCCCGGCCCCATTCCCTTTTCCGAAGCGCAGGAATGGGATCCCGGCGAGTCCAGCTCGTGGCGAAGACCCCGCGAGGGGCAAAGGGGCCCCTCCAAAATACTTGTGCAGGATAAAGACTCTCATCAGCTCTATCAAAAACAGCCCCCAAGGAGGGCGAGGCCGAGGCCAGCTCGGACACGGAGTGGCAGGAGGATGGGAACGGGGACGGTGCCAAGGGTCACCCCCAAACCCGGCCCCACACGGGCACGAGGCGGGGGGGGCTTTAAATATTCACAGTGTGAGGGTTTGAGTTGCAAGTCAGGGCTGGGGGGGGCCCCCCCACAGTATCCAGGATGCTCCAGCTGAAGCCTCGGGAAAGGCAGGGTGGAGGGAGGCAACGGGTGCTGCTCCAAACCAGAAGAGCCAGAGGATTCGGGAGCTGGACCTCTCCATCTCCGGCCACGTCCAAGCAGGATCCACCATCCCAAATCCAGCATCTCCAGCGTCCTGCTCAGCGCCACGGTTGTCACCTCAGGCACTGGCACCGCCCCGTGACAGTCCAACACCTTCCAGCCCGTCGCTTCCCGGTGCTGGGGGTCCCGCTGGGGGCACATCCCCCCCGTCCCTTGGGCCCTGCCAGGGAGGGTTTGCAGTCTCTGGACGAGGGAAGAGGGAGCGCCGGGATCCTTCCACCCGGATCCGTCCCCCACCAGCTTCACATCCCGCCTGGGGCCCTGGGAAAAAAACAAGAGAAACGTGAGGGAGAGCTGAGGATCTGCCAGGGAGGGGGAGAAATGCATGGAAACCACAGGAAAAAATAGTCGGTGTATTAAGAAAGCGGCCGGTAATGGATTAACGAGCTGAGAAACCGCACGCTGGCAGCGCTGGGGCCCAGACCTGCTCCTCTCCAGCGCCTTCCCACCCGCAATTTCCCTGCCCCTGGACAGTCCAGGGAGTCAACCTTGGCTTGGACAGGAGCCCTGGGAGGTCCCACCCAGCTCCCTGCTCACCTCAGAGGTCCTGAGTCTCCAGCTCTGGACATTCCCTCGCTCCCTGCAGTGCCCTGGGAGGGAAAGGCAGGGGGTTTAGGGCAGGGTGGCCAGAGTGGGGGTTCCCAAAGCCCCCCCCAGGCAGATGGTATCCCACCCACCTCCTCTCTGGCTCCTCGGGGTCGCAGCCTCCGTCCTCCAGCGGCCGCTCCAGGACCTGTGTGGAGGGAGGGAAATGGGGAATGAGCCCCGGGGAAGAGGCAGATCTCCCCAGTAACACCCCCCAAGCCAACTCAGCTCCTCCACTTGTCCCCCCATCTCAAAATGACGGGGAAAACGAGGCTCAACCCACACTGGCCACGCGGGGAAACTGAGGCAGGAGAGGCTGTTGGTGTGGGAACAGGGGGGTCTTACCCTGCACTTATACTTGTAGAAGAGCAGCCCCCCCACTGCCAGCAGCACGGCCACCACGCCGGGCACCACGACGAACACCAGGGGCTCCTGGAGGCCCTCCCGGCCGGGCGGCTCCTTCCTGCGCTGCTCTGTGCCCGGAACAAACCCCGAGTCAAAGCTGGGCCCGGCTCCCGCGCCGTCCTCGGGGCCCCTCATCCTGCTGAGCCCCCAGCCCCGCGCCCTCGGCCCGGTCCCGGGGCCGCCCCGCAGCTCCGGGGCCATCCTGGAGAAGCGGAGCTGCGTGACGGGCTCGGCCGGTGGGGCCGGGCGGATCCGGGCTCCGCCCGCGGGGCCGGGGCCGGGCTGTGCTGCCGGGGTGGTCCTGAGCCCGCCGGGCCGCTCCGGGAGCGCGGGGGGTCCCCGCGGCTGGGCCGGCTCCGGTGGGGGGACGGTGCCCCACTCGCCCAGCTCTCCATCCCCGGGGCTCTCGTCCTCCTCCGCCGCCAGGCTCAGCATCCCGGCTGCCTCCGGCGGGGCTTCGGCGCTGTCGGCGGGATCCGGCGGGATCTGCAGGATCTGCGGCATCCCGGGGGGCGGCACCGGCGCCGTGTCACCCACGGCGGCACCCGGGAGCTCCTCGGTGCCCGAGCCCCCGTCCGTGGCACCGGGGGGCTGGGATGGGGTCTCTAAGTCAGCCAGGGTGGCACGGAGGGGGCTGGGGGGGAGCCGGGTGCTAACGGGGGTCACGGCCCTGCCCGAACGGGTGGCAGCGGAGAGGGAGGGCTGGGTGGCAGGAGGGAGGGCAGGGGACAGGCAATTGCAGTCAGGATCTGTCCCCACACCTGAAAGAAGCAGAGAGAAGAGACGGCCGTGGGGTCACCAGCCTCCGAGAGGGGCACAGCCAGCAGATCCAGGGTGGGGGGAGCACCCCCGGCCCTTCCCCGGAGCAAGCGGGTCAAACAGCCCCCCCAAAAAACGGGAGAGGCAAGGGACAGGCAGGAACAGGCAGGAGCAGGCAGGAGCAGGGAGGTGACAAGCAGCGGGGTGAGATGAAGCAAACCCGAGTCACCGGGTCCCCTGAGCCGATGGCAGTGGGTTGGTTATCCAAGACTTGCAGGAGCCAGCCAGCCACGTTTAACATCCCCCAGGGCACAGGGACACGGCACAGCTCCCCCAGGTGACAGGACTCAGCTCCTCCAGGGCCATGCAAACACAGCACGGGGTGAGGGAGGGGCAGCATCGCTCTCCCTGAAGGCTTGGCCAGGGGACACTGAGGCAGCTGCAGTGACACAGCCCGGGTCATGCAGCACGTCGGTGGCGCGGCAGTCCCAGCCCCTCCGTTTCTCCTGCGGGGCTTTGAGTCAGAGCTGAGCCTGACGCCTCCAGCCAGCCCTTGGAGACAGCTCCCTATCCCCCCCTCAGCACCTCTCCCTGGCCTTGCTTCCAGCACACCCCACCTCCAAAGGGCAGCCAGCCCCTTCTCCCCCTGCCACTGACGCAGAGCTCGCTGACGCAGCACCACGCCCGCCCCGAGTGACAAGGACCGAGGTGCCCACGTGTGCCCACACACAGGGACACGTGGCTCTCAAGCTGCTCCATGCAGGTCAGCCCAAGCCCCCCCCCCAGCCTGGCATGGGTTTAACCGGGCAGAGCAAAGCCCTGGCCTCTCACCTGGTGGGGATTCAGCCCCCCTGGGCCCCGGGCAGGCCCTGCGGTAGACGTGGCTGCAATCCTTCTCGAAGGTCTCCTGGTTCTGCAGCAGCTGGTTGATGTCCTGGAAGAAATCCTTCACCAGCACCAGCATCTCGTAAGGGGAGGTGGTGAACTCCTTGAAGCACATCTGGGACAGCTGGAGGAAGTGCCAGGCTCAGCATCAGCCCTGTGACCCACCCGGTGTCCCCCCCAGGGCAAGGTTTGGTGGCTCCTCGTGTCCATGGACACCCCCAACTCTGCTCCACATCCACAGCCCGTGCACCCACCCCAGGATGGTCTGGACACCCCATTTCACCCCAGGGTGAGGACCCAGAGCCAAGGACACCGTACCATCCTCTCCTCATCGTCCTCCTCCCTGATGCAGGGGTCGACGTTCTCGTCGATGCTGTGGTACATCCTGCGCACCGTCTGCATCTTCCTGGCGTTGGAGGAGTTCTCCTTGAACTCTGTTCGCTCCAGAATCTTGCCCAGCAGAGGAAAAGCGGCTTTCACGTAGCAAATGGAGTCGTTCTGAGGGCACAGACCCCCCCCAAAAAAAGGGAGAGTGAGTGGTTAATGGGTGGGCACTTGCCTGGGGGTAACCTTTCTACAATCCCACAGGATGCCCAAACTGGGACTTGGAAACCACCTGGCAAAGCAGAATTGGTCCTTCCTGGGCTGCCTGCCACAAAGCGAGACAGGAGAGGGGAGATTTGGGATCTGGGAGCCCCCCACCACGCACCACTCCTGGTCCTTGTCCCCTTCTGTCCCCAGCAAGGAGCCACTCACCAACTGCACCTTGTCGATGAACTTGAAGGAGACCCTGCCCGGGTGCTGCATCTGGGTGTCAGCCTGGAAGGACAGAGCAGGGGGGGTGTCACCCACACTCCCAGGGGACAGGGCAGGGGCTCCGAGGGGCTGGAGCTGAGCGCCTGAGTCCCCTGAATCTCCCAGCCCTGCTTCATCCCACGCCATCCTCCTCCTCCTCCTCACACAGCCACATCCCCGAGGCCGATGCTCTGGCAGGGGTGAGCCTGGGATTTCTCCTCCCGTCGGGATGTCGCACTCCCTTGGCTGCCTCTCCCTGCCTGCTCCCACCCCACCTGTCTTTTTCCTCCTCCTCCTCCTCTTCCTGCCAGCTCCACGGCGAAGCCCCAGCCCCGCTGAATCCTCCCCGGCTCTGCCCCTCCGCCCAACCCGGGCTGCAAAGGAGCATCCCGGCGCGCAGGAGGCGGCCGTGACACCGAGGTCACACATCCCCCGCCATCCCTCAGCGCCGGGGTCGCCCCCGCGGCGCCGCCGCCGGCCCCCCGTGCCACGAGACCCTTTCCAAGCGGAGTAAAAACCCACCCTGTGAGCAAAACCCCCCTCCCTCCGGGCCGGCATCCCAGGCTGGAGGAGCGAGGGCTGCCAGAATTGCCGGGCCCCGGCGATTCTCCTCCCAGCCTGGGATGCCGGCCCGGAAACAATTGCTCCATTATCCTGCAGGCGCTGGAGCTCCTCCATCAGCGAGGAGAGGGGCTGCAATCCCCAGCAGGAAAAGCACGGCTTCCATTCAAACCTGCTCCATCCCACAGCCACGCACCCGGCTTGAACCCCCCCGGGAGTGCAGAGCAAAAAGGTTCCAGGGAAGGGGGATCCCTTTTTCCCCCACAACCAGCGCCAAAATTTGAATCCCCCGGGGGTGCAGAGCAAAAAGGCTCCAGGGCTGGGGGAATCTCCTCTCCCCTCACAACCAGCACCCAGCTTTAAACCCCAGGGGTGCAAAGCAAAGGCTCCAGGGCTGGGGGTGGCAAGGAGGGCTCGGGCAGAGGAAACTGAGCAGCTTCTGGTTAGAGTGGAAGAGGAAGAGGTGAAGGAGCCCGGACACGGCCGTTACACGGAGCTCGGAGCAAAAGCAGCCGCGGATCCGGAGGCGCCGCTCCCGCCTCTCTCCCGCCTCTCTCCCGCACTCCCGGCGGAATTTAATCTGCGACAACCCTGCAAATCCCTGCGTGCCCCCGATTCCCGCTTCTGCCCTGAACATCCGCGTGATTCCCCGCTCGGAGGTGAGCCAAGGGCCACGGAGAGGGAGACACGGCCCCGGCGGGGCCGGGGGTGTGGGGAGGGGTGCCGGCCCCCAGAGCTGCCCGCGGGACGCCGGCACCCACCGCCCCAGCCCCGCCGGCTCCATCGCCCACCCGGCCTGGCCAGCGGCCCCCCTCGCTGCCTGCCACCCACCCACAGCCCCATTGCCAGCCCAGCTTCCAGGCAAGCAGCTGGACTCAGGAATGCAGCCGGATTCCTCCGCTTAACCCCTGCGGAACCGCCCGGAAAACACCCCAGCCCGCAGCGCCGGCCTCTCCACCGCTCCCCCAGCGCCCCCGAGCCCACCCAGCCCCTCTCCTGACCCCTCCGCGGCCACACTCCTGCTTCCCTCTTCTCCCATCCCTCCTGCTGGCGCTTTTCCACAGCCACCCCTTAATAAAGGCACGACAACTGTCACCCCCCGGTGCCCACTTGTCCGCGGTGCCCGCGGATGCTCCTGGGTACCATCCTTTGCCGGGGGAGCTGGAAGCCACCTGATTTCCTTATTTCGGCCCTAAATTACAGTCGATTCGTGCCCGCCCAGCCCCGAGCGATCCCCCATCCCCCGGCACAGCCCCCGGAGGGCACTCACCAGCTCCTGCAGCTCGGCCAGGTGCCTCTCGGTGATGATCTGCTGGCAGTAGCTGTTCTGCTCCGTCTCATGGATGCTGCAGACCAGGAGGAGGAGGAGGGACGACAGGAGGGTGCAGCGGAGCAGGGACACCTGAGCACGGCACAGGAAAAGCTTGGAGCAGGGATAACCCCACAGCGAGCCCCCCGCCCTTCCCCACCACCCCCCACCTCTGTGGTGGACGAGGCTTGGCCACGGTCCAGCGGGATAATCCCACTGTGGTCCTCCAACCCCGCGCCCGTCCCCATCCTATTTTTAGGAGCACCAGGTCAGCAGGGAATTTCCCAGGGCCCAGTGACACAAGCCTGGATGTGGCTCTTGGCCACCTCCACGTTGCCCATCCAGCCCCTCTCCCCTCTCCCCCACCATGTCTCCGTCTCTCCTGCAAATCTCCTCCGCCGCCCCGGCTCTCCGGAGCCGTCTGACACACTGACCCACCCAGCCCCAAAAATCCTCTTCCCACCCTCCGGACCCCCCCAGCTGCACCCGCCGGGCTCTTTCCATGCAGCAGCGCTGGCCTCGTCCCAAATTCCCCTCCCAGTCCCCCTGCAAAGGAACGGGGAGGCCCCGGACCGTGGCGGGACCCCGGTGGGCAACGGGGGCTTGTCCCAGAGCCAAGACCCCCGAGGTGGGGATGGAGGGGACCCCCGGGGTGGGGGGTGCGCCCCTCTGCCGGGGCACCGGCAGGGACAGGGTTCCTGGGTGATGGGTGGGGGGGAATTTCCCTTGGAGGGTGTCCAGGAATCCTCCCCTCTTGTGAAACTCCAAGATGCCTCCCGGGCCACCGCCGAGATGCGGCCACGGCTGAACGGAGCCTCACCCCGCCGGGGACGGGCTGGAGCCGGGAACGGAGCCGGGACTGGGGCTGGAGCCGGGGCTGGAGCTGGGAACGGGGCTGGAGCTGGGAACGGGGCTGGAGCTGGGAACGGGGCTGGAGCTGGGACCTCCCCCCGCCGGGAGCGGGGACCGGGATGGGGCTGGAACCCGGAACCCGGGCGGGAACGGGGCTTCACCGCGCGGGTCCGGGGCTACAACCGAGGACCGGGACGGGGCTGGAGCCTCATCCCGCGGGTCGGGGAATGGAGCCGAGGCTGAAGCATCACTGTGCCGGGGCCGGGGACCGATCGGGACTGGAGCCGCGGCCTCCCCGCTCCGGGAATGGGAATCGGGACGGGGTTGGAGCCGGGAAATGGGGCTGGAGCCGGAGTTTCATGCCGCGGATCCGGGGCTGGAACCGCGAACCGAGTAGGGGCTGGAGCATCCCCCCACCGGCAGCCGGGACCCCCGGAGGAGGGGACCGGCCCTGGGGCACGGGGACAACCGGGGATCCCGCACAGGTGGCAGCGGGCGCGGGGGTTCGGGGAGGGGCCGCCGTACCTTGGCTCCGAGGCGGGGCATGGGGGGGCTGCCGTGGGGCCGGGGCCGGGCGGAGCGGGCGAGGCGGCGGCGGCAGCGGCGGGGCCGAGCGGGGCCGGGCTGAGCCGCCGCCGCGGCCGCGCTCCCCTTTATAGCGCCGCGGCAGCATGTGGTTTATGAGAAAGGGGCTGGCGGGCGGCCAGGGCCCCGCGCCGGGACCGGACGGGCCGGGCCGGCACCGAGCGGCACCGGGCGAGCACAGCGCGGCCACCGCCGGCACCGGGGGGGCCACCACGGCCGCTCCGAACCGCTTCGGGGCCCGTCGGAACCGCTCGGCACCGCTCGGGCCGCTCGAGCCGTTCGGTTCGGCACCGCTCGGGTACGATCGGCAGCCACGGATCGGCGAGGATCGGAACCGCTCGGGCATGTTCGGGATGGATCGGAACCGCTCGGGTGTGTTCGGGATGGATCGGAACCGCTCGACTCGGGGCGCCCACCCCACTTGTGACCCACTCTGCCCACTCCACGAACACGCGTGTGTACTCACCCTGCACACACACACAGGTGTGCACACATGTGTCCCTGAAGACACGTCCATGCGCACACACACGTGCCCGGCACCGGGCCCTGCGCACACGCGTGTGTGCATGGGCACAGGCACACATGTATGTGCACATACGTGCACACGCATGCACGCGCACAGCAGGGACAGACCCCCCCTCCCAAGGGCAGAAACACCCCTGGGAACTCTTCTATGTGCTCACACACGTGTGTGTACATTCATGATCGTCCCAGAGCACACACACACGCAGGCACACACGTGTGCGCTCGTGCACACAAACACGTGTGCACCCATGTGCACACACCAGGGACAGACACCCCACATGTGCACAGATACACACACACACACAGGGCTCCCCCCTGGGCCTTGCACACACGTGTGTGTCCGTGCTCACCCCTTGATGCCACACACACACACACACACACACATGCCCAGCCCTCACACCGTGTGCCCAGGCCCCACACGTGACACCCAGACCCGTGTGCAGGCCCACACGTGTGCACACACACCATGCACACACGTGTACAAACAGCTACACATACACAGTTGCACACACGTGTGTGGGCATGGATGGATCTGTGGGCATGGATGGATCCATGTGGGCATGGATGGATCTGTGGGCATGGATGGATCTGTGGGCATGGATGGATCCATGTGGGCATGGATAGATCCACGTGGGCATGGACAAATCTGTGTATGTGATGGATCCATATGTGTGTGGATGGGTTCGTGTGCGTGGATGGATCCACGTGGGCATGGACAGATCCATGTGCATGGATGGATCCACATGTGCATGGATGGATCCATGTGTTTGTGCACACCCATTTTCCCGTGTGTGCAGCAGAGATCCATGAGTGCACAGCTGGTTCCATGTGCAGGGAAGCACACACAGATCCCTGGGAGGTGGATCCATGTGCAGGGAAGCACACCCAGATCCCTGTGGGGTCAGATCCATGGGCAGGGAAGCACACTCAGATCCCCGTGGGGTCAGATCCACGCACAGGGAATCACACCCAGATCCCTGTGGGATCAGATCCAGGGCCATGCAGCAGCAGGAGCCCCATTCCCAGCTCCAGGATTTTCCCCTTGGCTTCCTGTTTGTTTTGCAGGCACTGGGAGCAATCAGCGACCACGAGGTGATCCAGGGCCGTGCCAAGGGCTCCTCACCCGCACAGGGAAGCAGAAAACAAAGCTCTCCACCGACACAGCGCGGTCTGGGTGTCACAGGGGAGGTGACAGCGGGGCCACTCGTGGGTGACAGCCACCACATCCGAGCTCTGAACCGGCAGGAAACGCTGCTGGGGCTGCAGGAGCTGCTGCTGAGGGGTTTTCTGGGAGCTCAGGGGATCCCCGGCAAGCGGAGCGCTGGGATCAGGGAGCTGAGGGAGGAGCAGTGGGGGGCTGGGGAAGGGCCGGGGGCTGTCTGGAGTTGGGGGCAGCAGCGACAGCCCCGGGGTGGCATCGGCCGTGCACGGGCACGTGGGGGCCGTGTGTTGTGTCACGAATGTGTTATCAGCTAGGTCTGATCAGCCACGAGTGTCCCTGAGCAACAGCCACGGATAAACAT
>NW_020957179.1:5138-7747 GCF_003031625.1 Empidonax traillii | reverse complement strand
CTCTCCCAGTTGCCAAACTGGGACCCAGTGGCAGTGTCACCACTCAGTGACACCACACCAGTGTGTGCCCACCCAGAGGGGAAGTGTGGAATGAGGCTCTGGGGGTTCTGGGCATCCTGAGGGTCCCCAAGTCTGCTGGCACCGGGCACAGGGGGATGCAGGGATGCAGGAGGGGGGATATGGGATGCAGGAGGGGGGATATGGGATGCAGGAGGGGGGATATGGGATGTTCCCGGCTCCGAAGGGCCTGGAGCAGACACCAGCACACCATCCCTGTGCAGCCACATCTCCACCCTGTCCGAGTTCAGAGCATCCCTGCACCTCAGTGCTGCTGCTTCCCTGACTCCCTCCCTTCCCCCGCAGGAACAGGAGCACATCCCAAACCAGAGCTTCATTTTGGGAGGCCTTTCCCCCCTCCAGCAAGCCCCAAATCGGGGATAAAACCTGCAGCGTATCCGATCCCCCCGCCCCCCGCCGGCTGCGTCCAAAGCCGAGCCTTCGAGCTGGCACCGCGTCTGCGGAGAAAGTTATTTCCAGCAGGAAAGTGTTGCGAGATCTTAATCAGTTCCTTCCCGGCGGTGATTCACGGGGCTGGGATGCTGATGGACGAGTCCCTCGGGGGCTCAGCGGAGCCAGGATCGCCCCCCCGGCACGATCCATGCCGGAGCGGTGTGTGGCCAGGCTGGAAATCCCCGTGGAAAGGTCCCCTCGGGAGCGCAGGAATGCGGGTGGCAGGCGCTGTCCCCGCCAGCGGTGGGACCGCGATGTCACCGTGCGGTCGGAGCCTTCGTCCCGCGGCAAATCCCCCCCCAAAATTCCTCCCTTCCGTCTCTGCCGTGCTGCCTGCTCCCACAGCGGGACCCCCTGGAATATCCCAGCGACCCCGGATCAACCCCAGCCTCAGGTTCCCCGGGCTCAGCCCCCTCCCCACGGGCTCAGCCCCCTCCCCACGGGCTCAGCCCCCACGCAAGCCGAGCTCTGGCCAGATCCACGGAACTGGGCCAGGCTGGCACCGAGGGAACCGCAGGGTCGGGTCGTGTCCGGTGCCTGCCGAGAAGGTCCCTTTTTAGGGCCCGGGTGGCCCCTGACCACGAGGGGTCCCAGAAGATCTGCTCTCACCCGTGGGGAGTCCCTGGGGGGACACTGGCCACGGGTAAAGCCCAGCCCCGGGCTCGGGGAAGGGTCGCCCCTGCCAGGGGTGGGTGCCAGGCAAGGAGGGGGGCGAGGACGGGTTGTGGCCCCGTGTGGGTCACCAGAGTGTCCCCAGCCCTCGTGGCCGGGGCTGAGTCATGTCAGGCTCCAGTTCCATCCTCCCTCTGCCGGGGAATGTGGCTGGAGCCGCAGCCAGAGCCAAAATCCTTGCCGGGCAGCTGCCACCGGTACCCACCGAGTCTGGAGGGGGGGCACGGGGGGGGCAAGAGGTGCCTCCAGTGGCAGTTTTGGGGCTGCATCAGGACCCACTGGTGCTCCCCAGCACCTCGGGATACCCTAAATGAGGGCTCTAGTTGGGCCACAGCCCCCCCCCTGTATCCCACCCCCTGCTTGGCATCACCCGGTGCCACCCGGAGCAGCTCCAGCCCCCTCTGGCTCAGCCTGGCTGGAGCCGAGGGGGTCCCGACCCTTGGGGGGGATCTGGGGGCTGCACCAGGAGCAGCTGAGCACACGTGGGGGGGGAGGGCAGGATCTGTGCCAGGGCCAGGGGGAGGATGGAAAAGGCCTTGGGAATACTCCAGGGAAGCCAAGCCTCGGCGCCGCGGGGTGGGGGAGAACGACGCACCCACCCGGGGGGGGGTCCCGGCTGCCACCACGGCTGGGAACATCCAAACAACTCCAAACCTTGCCAGGATGCCCTTGGACAGCGGGATGATGGATGGAGTCGACACCACTCCCGAGCTCGGCACGTGGCCCAGGGAGGGCTCAATCCCACCTTCACCCCCCAAACTGGGAATGTGCACCTCCAGAATGGGTTTATGGACCTCTGAAACTGGGAATGCACACCCCCAAAAAGGGGGATGTGCACCTCTGAAACTGGGAATGTGCACCTCTGAAACTGGGAATTTGCACTCCCCTAACTGGGAATGTGCGTCCTCAAACTGGGAACGTGCATCCTCAAACTGGGAATGGACACCCGTCAAAACGGGCTGGTGGGGGTGACCCCCCTGTACCCCCCCGCCACGCCGCGGGGCCGGGGGTGTTTGGAGCCGCCGATGCCGGGCCGCGGAGCCGCTGCCGGAACAGAGGAGCCGTTTGTGCTCCCGCCGGGAGCGGTTGTTTATCCGCAGCCGGAGCCGTGACATCAGCTCTGGCCCCCGCTCAGCGCGGACACCCCACGGGGGGCCCCGGGGTCCCCGGTGCCGCCGACCCGGCCGGGCAGGAGCGTGGGGAGCCGGACAGGGGGGGTTTGGGGGGGTGGCGGGGCTGAGTCACTCCCCTGCCGCGGGATCCATCCCGGCACGGATGCCGAGCTCCTCTCCCCGCTCCCATCCATCCGTGGAACCGGGGAGAGCCCCGGTCCTGAGGGAGGGACCTGCCAGGAGAAGGGGGACACGGGCTGGTCCCCACGCTGGGGCTCGCCCCCACCCTCACCCTGCCTCATCTTCCTCACTGAG
>NW_020957179.1:0-4681 GCF_003031625.1 Empidonax traillii | reverse complement strand
CCTGCCGCGGGATCCATCCCGGCACGGATGCCGAGCTCCTCTCCCCGCTCCCATCCATCCGTGGAACCGGGGAGAGCCCCGGTCCTGAGGGAGGGACCTGCCAGGAGAAGGGGGACACGGGCTGGTCCCCACGCTGGGGCTCGCCCCCACCCTCACCCTGCCTCATCTTCCTCACTGAGGATGGACAGAGGGATGGACAGACCCCCCTCCCCCCCAGCAGTTTGTACCCCCAGCACTTCATTCCCTGCTCCCCTGGGGGCCAGCGGGGAGTGGAGGGAGGGGGGGGAACACGCAGGGCCGTGGAAGGAGCCCTCTCCTCCCAGAAGGAAGCGGCTCCTGCCAGGAATTCGAGGCATTACTCAGCTCCCGGCCGTGGATCAGCTGTTTGGCTGCTCCCAGCCTGTTTTTCATTAGCAAGGGGAGATTTTAGCACCGTGGAGCCGCCTCCTCCCTCCTGCCCGCGGCTCGGGGAGGGACTTGGAGAGCTTGGAACCCTACCTGGAAATTGGGATTCCTCGGAGAGCCCCAGCCCTAGCTGGGGAGCTGGGGGTGGTGCCAGGAGTGCTTTATCCCTAAGGATCCTCGACTCCACACCTGGATCCGGCCCTTTTCCATGGCAGGAATGACCTCCAGGCGGGTTCTTGGAGGGGTGGTGGCTCTGAGGGAGCTGGTGATGGCTCCAGACCTGTGGATCCGTCCCTATCCCACGGCAGGGATGAACTTGGAACTGTCCCAAAAGTTCATGGAGGGCAGGGGGGAGAGCAGGGGGTGCAGAGGGGTTTGGGGGTGTCCCAAAGCACTCCCACCCTCACAATCCTCCATCCAAACCCTGCCTTTGGGAAGGGCCTGGAATCCATTCCCGTTTATTAAAAGCGTCTTTGGGGGTCTGGAAAACGAAATAAATGTGACACAAACACCGAGTTCCCCCCTCCCTCCTTCCAGGCAGCCCCAGCTCGGGCACCACGGGAAGGGACGGGGATGGAGCGGGGTCAGGAGCGGCATCTCCCGGCGAAAATCCTCCGCATCCCATTCCCGCTGCTCCCACGCTCCCGAGGCTAAATCCGGCCTTTCCCATCTCCCCCCCTCGCAGCTGGACGAGATGCTCGTGCCTCCATCCCAGTGGGACATGCCCCGTCCCCTTCCCCTCCCCCCCTCCCCGTGATTCCTTCTGATCCCAGAGCGACAGGCAAACCACCCCCCGCTGTTTGTCTGGGGCGGGACCCTCCGGTTCTGGTGCTTTTCCCAGGAAAGCCGACGGTGCTTCCAGCAGGTGGGAGATGTGTCCCTGCTGATCCAGGGAGCGAACAGCCCATCCTGCCCCGGGGAGGGTGGAAGATGGATGGGAGGTTTTGCTCGTGCAAAGCTGGTCAGTAATAGGGTCGTCCTCGTCCCCCCTCCAATGGTTTTGGGGTCTGGGGCGCTCAGGGTAGGAGGTGTTTTGGGATGAGCGGGATCAGCACTCCAAGAGTGTTGGATCATCCCCGGGACAGCACAAACAACCTCCAGCACCAGCAGAAAAACAGGGGCTGATGCATCTTGGCACGAGCTGCTGCACCTCCGCCCAGAGTCCCGCCCGGAGCGCCCCCGGGACCGCCGGGAAGCGGCTCCTCAGCCCCCCTGGAATCCTGCAGGGAGGGTGGGAATGGCACCTGCAGGGGCTGGAGAGAGCAAAAAACCCCCATAAAAACCCTGCCGGGGGGGGCTGTGGCCCCAGAGAGTGGGGGATGCTCAGGGACCCCCCCAATGGGGTTGTTTTCCGTGTGCTTGCAGGGGGAGGAGGCAGGATTGGGATTGGGATGCGGGATTGGGATTGGGATGCGGGATTGGGATTGGGATTGGGATTGGGATTGGGATTGGGATTGGGATTGGGAGGCAGGATTGAGGCCTGGACACAGGACTGAAGTTTGGTGGCAGGATTGGGATGGGAATGCAGGATTGGGGATGGGATGTAGGATTGGGGTTTGGTGGCAGGATTTGGGATGGCATGCAGGATTGGGATTGCGAGGTAGGATTGGGGTTTGGTGGCAGGATTGGGATTGCGAGGTAGGATTGGGGTTTGGTGGCAGGATTGGGATTGTGAGGCAGGATTGGGATTGTGAGGCAGGATTGGGGTTTGGTGGCAGGATTGGGATTGCAAGGCAGGATTGGGATTGCGAGGCAGGATTGGGATTGCGAGGCAGGATTGGGGTCTGGAAGCAGGACTGCAGTTGGAATGCTGAGTGTCTCCAAGTCATGGAGAGACTCAGCAGCTCCCAGCATGATTCCTCACACCCAGAGGAATGCAGGGAACCCAGGATTTGGAAAGGTGCAAGTTTAGGAGCCGAGATGAGCCAGGCCAGGCCCAGCCCAGCACGGAGAGAGGAGGTGGGGCTGATCTGGCCCCAAAGCCCTGGGGAAGGGTCTCCCCACAGCTCCCTGGCAGTGCCACAGGGCCAGTCTGCTCCTGCCACCCCCCCCAGTGCTCCTAATTAAGGATAATCCACTGGAATTTCTTCCCGTGGCTGCTGCTTTCGCATCTGCGGGTCGAGCTGCATTTCCAAGGAACCGCAGGAGTTTTCCACCCTCCTTGGATCAGTGTGTGGTTCCCGCCCCAGCAGCCCCGGGCTCAGCCAGGCAACCACGTCCCCAGGGGTCTCCTGGGCTGTTGGAATTCCTGACGCCCCCCTGGTCCGGCTGTGCCCCCCCTGGGGCCAGCCCAGCTCCCCAGGATGGCACAGGAGGATCCTGATTCCCAGAAAACAGCCCTGGGGGGCACTCAGGATCAAAGGGGGGCTGCCCCCTGTCCTTCCAAGCCAAGCTGAGGCAGTGCCAAATCCCAAGGCTGGTGGCCCTGCTCCGTGGCCCCCTGGGATTGTCCCCAAGGAGTGGGGACCCCCGGGGTGTCCCCTGTGGAAAAGCAGGACCCGAGCTGGGCTCAGCGTCCTGGGGAGCGCCAGGTCAGCCCATGGGTGGGATAAATCCCCCTGGAGCCACTGCCTCTCACTCCCAGCGGGGTCCCTCGTGTTGTCCCCGTGTCCCCAGGCCCTTCCCAGGCCCCATCCCAGATCCAGCAGCGGCTCAGCCACATCTGGGGCCGATTTTCCTTGCAAAGCCACATCGGCCTCTGGGCCGGGGGGAAAAACCGCGCCGGGAAAGCCGGCGGGAGCGACGGCAGGAGCCCAGGGGCTGGCTCAGGATGTGGTGGCCTGACAGGGAGGAGAGTGGGGCTTGGGGGGGATGGGAAGGGGCCCCAAAAGCTGCCCCACCACCAGTCAGAGCCGGCCGTGGCCCCGGCGGGATTACCCGGAGCCAGAGGCATGTCCTGCGGCGCTCCATGACCTCACCACCACGTGCTCCGAGGGGGAAGGAAAGAGGAAATTTATCTCTTTTTATTTTTAAGAGTGACCTCTTTGCCCGAGCTCTCCCGAGAAGTGGGGGGTGAGAGAGGGTGGGCAGAGGGTGAGACCACTCACCCTTTCCACGGCACCCACACGTGTCTCGGGGTGAGGATGTCACTCCTGGACGTGATGGAGCTGTGTCCACCCCCCCTGAACCCCCCCTCTGCCTTGTCCCACCCTTGTCACCCACAGGGTGGTCACTCTGCACCCCTGGGAGCTGCCCACCCCACCCTGCACGTCCTGGGTGCCCGCGGGGAGCTGGGCTGGGAAACGGGAAGGGGAAGTTGTGCCGAGGGTCATAAACACATCAAACCCGCCTGTGGTTTCCTCAGGGGTGACATCTCCCTTCCATCTCCCGGCCCTGGTGACATCTCCCTTCCATCTCCCGGCCCTGGTGACATCTCCCTTCCATCTCCCGGCCCTGGTGACATCCTCCTTCTATCTGACAGCCCTGGTGACATCCTCCTTCTATCTGACAGCCCTGGTGACATCCTCCTTCCAACCCTCATGACACCCTCTTTCCTTCTCCTGGTCCTGGTGACATCTCCCTTTCTTCTGCCAGCCGTGGTGACATCCTCCATCTCCCAGCTTTGGTGACATCCTCCTTCCATCTCCCAGCCCTGGTGACCTCCTTCTTCCATCTCCTGGCTCTGGTGACATCCTCCATCTGCCCTGGTGACATCCTCTATCTCCCAGCCCTAGTGACATCCTCCTTCCATCTCCTGGCCCTGGTGACATCCTAGTTCCATCTCCCAGCCTCAGGTGTTGTCCCCCAGGCTCAACTCAGGGAGGGCAGAGCTGGATCCCAATCCCACCCCAGGGCTGGAGCCCCCAAGGATGCACGAAGGGAAATGCATCCCATGGAAAAGAAGGAAAATAAGAATTCCTCCTGGTGAGAGTGGCACAGTGCTGGGATGGATCCCACCTCTGTTCCCAGGGATAGATCCCACCTCCACTCCCAGGGATGGATCCCACCTCCACTCCCAGGGATGGATCCCACCTCCATCCCTGCGGATGCCAAAATCCCTCCTGGCTGCAGCAGAGGCCAGGATGGCATTTGCAGTGGGAACCAAGTGGCCACCGAGCCCTTGAGTGACTGAAAATGCTGCAGAAAAGCAGGATATGAGTTGGAAGCAACTCCCTGGGAAAATCCCAAGCCACTCCAAGCTGCTGATCCCTCCTGCCCGGTGCCAGCTCTCCTGGCTGGGACATCCTGGAGGGCTTTGGCTCCTTCCCTGGCAGCTGAGAATCCGTGTCCCTGGAATGCCAAAGCCCAGGAAAGCAGGAGACAGCAGCAGCAGGAT
>NW_020957178.1:43262-44460 GCF_003031625.1 Empidonax traillii | reverse complement strand
TTTTGGAGAAGGAACAGGTTGATCCTTAAGAAAAAAAAAAAAAAAAAACAAACCAGTTACTTGTGCCTCTTGCTGATTATTCCCCCCACTATTCAGAGCTGCACAGCGTGAACACTGGGACAGCAAATCAGGAGGTGGGTATTTTCCAACATCAATTTATCATGGACAATATCTTCCATGTAACACCATTTCTGTGCTCCTCAGATTTCCAAGAACCTTCTCTTTGAGTTATTACGAATTCAGACTTCATGCCTGGGAGAACATTGGGGAGAGTCCTGACAAAACCCTTTGAAAGTGTAGTTGTAAATAGGATTTCTGGCTGAAAAAAAAAACACCAGAAAAATAATTTCAAATACGCTGATAGATGCAGTTTGGGATTATTTTTTTTTTCATGAACAAAGTGTCCTTGATGCCTTTATAGAGCTTCTGAGAAAGTGCAGTTTAAGCTCAAGTGACAAGAAGTGTCTTTTCAGCGCCGTTTTTGTTGCAGTCGTGTTGGTGTTTGTCACGGAGGAGCAGATCCACAAGTCTCTCTGTAGTCCCAGCACAGGAAGAACCTCAAATACTCATCCTGTGTTCAGGATAGCAGTAAAAGATAAAATCACCAGCTCTGATTAATTTTTGTGATGGATTTCACCGGGTGTTGCACTGTCCTGTTGCGCTGATGGTTGGGTGGTGAGCAGTGCCTGTAAATGAAGTTCTTGTCTTGCTGCCACCACACAGTATTGGAAACACCACTGAATCTGTGGTGGGTTTTTCTGTAGTTAAAATGTATTGGGAAGGATGTTTGTGTCCAACAAATTAAGTCTGAAAAGTAGTTAGAGGAAGGCAGGCAAGGAGGAGGCCCTGGAGCAAACAGAAACAAAATCACAGGTTTGAAAGAGCTACAACTAATCAGTCTGCTCATGTTTTTGTTCTGGGTTTGCAAAGGACTTGGTATCTGTCTCCTGGCAGGTGGGTGCGTGTTTTGTGGAGGAAATTGCTACACAGTGCTGGTAACTTTGCTTGGATTTATTTCTGCAAATAATTTCAATGCCGAGGGTGCAGTTTGGATTAGGTCACGCCATTAAATCTGGTTGGAGACACCACTGCTGGCAATTCCACTGCTTTCTGAATTTCTCCTCCTGAAAGGAGCACAAAAAGCCTTGGGAAACTAATAGCATAACTATTCTTTTGTGAGATTGAAAGCAAAGAGCAG
>NW_020957178.1:19299-42986 GCF_003031625.1 Empidonax traillii | reverse complement strand
GCAAATAATTTCAATGCCGAGGGTGCAGTTTGGATTAGGTCACGCCATTAAATCTGGTTGGAGACACCACTGCTGGCAATTCCACTGCTTTCTGAATTTCTCCTCCTGAAAGGAGCACAAAAAGCCTTGGGAAACTAATAGCATAACTATTCTTTTGTGAGATTGAAAGCAAAGAGCAGGAGTTGAGGCCAGAGGGACACTTAGGATGGCTAATGCAATTTATAACCTGCTCGCTCGGCTTTGCTGTCTTGCTAATTTGGTTTAAGAGGTTTCCTGATCCTGTCATGTAGATTTAGCATGCCCTCACCTTTCAGACAGAAGGGAATTTTCCACTGCTGCTGGAGCAGTGGGGGAGCAGATGGCTGAGCTCTGGGAAAGGCAGTGGCTCCTTGGAGAGCAGCAAGGGATGATGTAGGAAGGTAGCGTGCCACACCGTCCCCAGAGCCAGCAGCCCTCTGGGGGAAACACACACCAGAGTCCTGGTTCACTAATGATTGACAAACAGCTTCAGTCTCATTAGCAACGCCATTAAGATGAAGATAAGGATAATTGCTTAGTGCTAATCTTGTAAAATATCTGATTCTTCAAAAGAAAAAAAAAAAAAAAAAAAGCACGGGTGGTACCGAGCTGAAACTGTAGCTGGGGCTCAGAACTCCACCTCAGAGATGAAGTGCACTTCTGAAAGTACCTCCTGGTCTTCTGTGCTGATGGAAAGCCCTTCATTAAGTTTTCTTCCAAATTATGCATAAAATGAGCTACATGAGGGTGCTGTAATTTTACTGTAATTTAACTCTCCCATTCCCTTGGCTCTCCCGAGTCCTGCAGTGGCAATGGCAGTGGCTGAAGTTTTAGGAATTGTTTTAGGCGTTTTAAGATTTTTTGGAAATTCAGGGAGTTTTGGGAAGTGTTTTAGAGTGGACAAGACAGACAGGGATTTATTACTGGTTAAATTTTTAACCCCTTGGCATCAGTTTTTGACCCTGACAGAAGTGATGGGGTTTCTTGGCTGTGCCGTGTCCTTCTCATCCATCCAAGGTGGGTGCAAGAGGAAAGTAAAAATGGAAAAACTGTTTGAGTTTAGTAGGGAAAAATAGCTTCTTGAGGGACTTTTTTTTTTTTTTTAATGGAGAAATCTGGTTATATCGAAATTACTTTCTGCATTGAAATCTACCATGACCAGCAGGGTTCTCCTTAAAAGGTATGAGAGCTCCCACTTCTGCACACTGAATTTATCAGCTGGCAACTGTTTCCAAAAACGAGGATTGAAAGAATTCCCCTGGGTGTGAACTTGAACTTCCTGGGTATAAGTTTAGTAATCCCTTCTCCTTTTTCCCAGTGAAACTGCAGCGCTTCTTTTTTTCTTTCTATCTCTCTCTTTTCTTATTTATTTTTTTTTAATTTTTTTTTAATTTATATTATTTTTATTTATTTTTACCTTTCTCTTTTCTGCCTCTTAATTTTTTTTAATTCAGCAGCCACATGGCAGAGCTGCAAGGTCTGGCCTTTAGGGCTCTGCTGAAGGCTCAGACCTTGTAATTCAGTGTTACTGCTTGATGCTGTATAATGAACTGTGCTTCTGAGAGAACAAACACACATTTCAAACACAATAATTCACAGGATTTTTTTTTAAGTGTTTCCTTTATTATAAATGTAACCATTCCCTTTGCATTTGCAATTTTGATCTTAACACAGGAATAATGACATGCACAAGAGCTATAAAAAAAATGTTTCTTTACCCCATACCAAAGGAAATATAAAGTTATAAGGATGAAATGAAAGCTGTCTTGGCCAATCTTGCACCAGAAAAAATTTTAGAGCTGAAAGAAAATGAGTGAATTGCAACTTATATTACAATTTCCCCACAGGCTTCGCCCATGTGATTAAAAACAAAACAGTCTTCTCAGGAAATGGCTTTCTCCAATAAACAGCAGGGATTCATGTTGTGGAAAGAACAATTGGCCACTGAAGTAAGATATTACTGTAGGTATTAGAAATAACAGGGGTTTTTGGCTTCTTATGCTTGTTTGTGTTAGTTAAATAGTTATTTATACCATTTAAAGCATCTGTTTGTAGTTTTTTACCTGATGCACCTCGTCCCACTCGGCTCTGTTCTAAAAACCATGATTATGCAGAAAAAACTGTGCCATCTCCATCAGCTTTCACAACCCCCCTCTGAGATTAAACCCCATCCCTGAAGCTCTTGTTTGCCTACGCAGAGAGCTCTGAATTGACTTAGTCAGATGTACCATGGCCAGTTTAATTTTGTAATTGAATTTTCTCAAATGCATTGTTTATGCTCATTACCTCACGAAAATTAGTGGGAGTTCACAAACAATAAGCTGAATAGATGAATAACACAATGTATGAAATGCTCTGCAGCGTTTAGTTTGGACCTGCACTAAGAACAAAAAAAAAAAAAAAAAAAAAAAAAAAATTTTACTCTTTTTTTTTTTTTTTTTTTTTTTTTTTTTTTTTTTTCCAGTGCCCAGGGAAGCAGAAAGGAATTATTGGGATTTGTTATTTGAATGCCATAAAATCTGAGATAAAAGTCGTGTCTTTGTAAGAAAGACTTTGGGTGATAAAACAGTAGTTTAATAACATTATCCATAGAAGATTTCCATGTATCTTTATTTTTGGAGGGGCTTTCATGAGCTACCCATATAGCAAACCAGAGCATTCAGCTGCATCAAAGCATAAGGCAATATAGATGATCTGAAGGCATAATCAAAGAGGGGGATCAGCAGTTTATCTCTTCAGCAGGAGCCCATGGGGAGGTACAGAAACCATCTGCATCCTACCCGTGTAATACAACTCCACACACCAGTTATTTCCACCGAGCTCTTCTCTGCTCCTGTGTGTGGTATTGCCATTGATCAGAAAACTTTCTTCAAAATCACTCTGGAAACCTTCCCAGGGCCGCATCTGCTCCTTTAATTTGCCACAGAGATGGAGAATTTGTGAAGAAAATTAACGCTGGAAGAAACATTAAGCATCCCAAATCTTGATGCCGTGTGTAAAACAAGCAGGAAAAGCTTCAACAGATGTTTCACTTTTAACCCTCAGCTGGAGCTGATGCCAGGCTGTGTGGCAGGAACAATCCCCTCTTCCAGTGATTTGTTTGGGGTAGAGCTGCTCTTCCACGGGTGCTCTAGGAAGATTATCAGTTACATTAAACGGGAAACTACTTATCTAGCCAAAGGAAGGTTTCTTCATTATTATTTTTTAATATTTCACTTGCTATTCTGAGCTTTACAGACATCCACAGGCCAACTTTCTGCACTTTCAGGAGCTCTGCTATTTAATTCACTCAGCAGCAGCCCCAGACAGTGGAGTATAAAACCAGTAGTTTATGGTTCAGTATTGAAGGAATATTTTATTTGCCTCTTTTCTCCACTATTCCCTTTGTTCTGCCATCTCCTACTTTTTTTTTAACCATAACCTGCCTATATTTTAGGCAGAGTTTTGCTCCTCCAGTCTGACCTCTGTAGGTCTGGCTCAGCCTACGTTCTTCTGAGTAAAAGTTAAGCCCAGAATACTTTGGGTTGGAAGTGTTTTACCACCCTCACCGTAAAAACAAATCCTTCTGTTTAGTCTAAACTGACCATATTTTAGTTTGAAACTACTACCACTTGTCTTTTCATCATCACACCTCTCCTGTGCTTTTTCAGGACAAGTGCAAGAGAGACCTAAATGAGCTCTGCTCTTGCTCCTGCTCCTTCTGGTGCCATCCCATCTGCTCTTCCCAAAGCACCCACTGGCACTGCCAGCTGGGGTGACTGGGTGGCAGGGGGCAGGTCTCTGTAACAGGTTTTGGGAGTGGACCAAATATTTCTTGGAAGTCAGCTGTAGCCGGGCAGTGGTACCGCACAGAGTCTGATTCTGAATTGTCAGGGATTTATCTTCAAATGATACCTTTTCTGCTCTCACCCCTGTGCCAGTGCTGTCCCTGGGAGTACCCCCAGCCGGAGCTGAGCACGAAAAGCAGATCAAATGGCTCCTCTGTTCTTGTTTCTGCCACAGGGAGGGAGGGAGGATGCACAGAAATGCTTTTATCCACATTGTCACGTTCGGAGCGTTTTCCTTTTGCTGTTTTCTTGACTTGGAAGTGCTATTTCCATTTTCACTTTTCTGCTTGGCTGAGGAGAGGGCTGGTGTGAAGGGGAGCAGTGGTGGAACAAGGATTGACAGCCTGGAAAAAGGAGCGTTTTTTTGCCCCTATAACTGAAGAGAAAAGTTCCAAACTCAGTGCCGTGATAAGAAAACAGAGATATGAACACCAGCAAATGTTTCTGTTGGTCTCCTAAATCCTGGGTCTTGCTGGTGATTTGATATTGTTACGTTAGTGATTAAGTGCTGTATTTAACAGGCTTTTTTTCCACTAAAATTTACTATGTGTCTGGTTCTTGGGGAGTGCAGTGTAGGCAAATAAGAAGGCAAATAAGAAAAGAGTAAAGGCTGGCTCTAAACAAAACTTTCTTGCTGTGGAGCTCAGTTAAAATCAGAATACCCCAAATAAATTGCTGACAATTCAGTTTCTTGAACCAAAGAGAGCATCTGAAAAATCTGGGTGGAGAAAAATCTAGCACAGAAGCTCTTCAGACTCCATCCTTCCCATTTCAAAGTTTTAGATGTTTAAGTTTCATTTTATGCCAGTGGATTGCTACATAAGGAACAACCAGTGGAGAAACCCGAAAAATAACAATATTACTGTCTGCTACTACCATGATCTACTTCGTGCCTTATGGAAAATCCACGCCAGGGGCGTGTTTAGTCTTCTCTCATTTAAATCTAAAATGTGTCATGAGGTGGCAAAAAACCATCTTTCTATGCTTTAGTTTCCTAAACCATCCTCCTCTTACCTCTCTAGACTCAGCACCTCTGCCCTGAAAGGTTATTTACATCTGTGCTCCTGCTGTTTTGTAAATAATCTACATGTACGCCAAGTTAGAAAAAAAATATTACCCAGAGAAAGTAGGATACCCTTAATTAAATAAATTAGTGTTTGTCTAGTCAGTGTGATTAACTTTTGTCCCTGCAACACCCTGAAATGATAGCACTAACAAATGTTGCAGGGCAGCTTGGAATTAAATGAAATGTTCCTTTGATTACATTAAAGATAATGCATTTTAAATCCAGTCCTTCAGGAGCTGCTGCTCAGCAGTGACAGCAGTGATCAATTTGCCTTGTCTTTCCCTGCAGAAACAATCTCTGAGCCCTCCTTGAGCCCTCATCTGATCAAAGTGCTTTTGCAACCGGGCAATTTGAGCAGCCTGAGCTGTCATCTTCATGTCAAGGTCCCGAGGGAAAGGAAAAACCGGAGGGAATGTGCTTATGCACGGGGTAATAAATTGCTGTGAGTGTGGGGATAATTGCAAGCAGGTAGGGAAAAGCTAAAGGTTTGGAGAGAAAGAAAAAAAAAACAACCCTGCTCTTAACAGCCTTGATAAAGAGCTGTTTGAGTTGTTATTTTTCCAGGAAAACCAACTCATGACTACCAATTAGTGCTCCCTGCAGGTGTCTGCAGGGGAAAAAAACAGCTCCTGGATTACAGGGCAGGCTAGAGAAGTCCAGTGCTCTTAATTCTTCCACAAGAGGAAGGTGTTGAGTATGTCCCTCTGTGGGGAGATGAAGGCTGGAGGGAAAGGCTGGAGGGAAAGGCTGTCCCCTGGAAAAGCTAATATCAGGCATTATAAAAAGGTGGTGACACAAATATATGTATTTTACTGATATATGTAAACCAGTTTCTACCTAGAAGGATTTTTGGCATTTCTGAAACAGGTCAAGGAGAGCATATTTCAGAGTATTTGTAAAACTTGAAATCTTGATTTTATGTCTCTGGCTTGTGTCCTTTTCTTTCCCTGAAGATACTGATGGGCATTGGTGTGGTCCTTTCTCAGTGTGTGTTCTCGATGCCAAACAGGCCCAGATGCTCCAGTCCCCTCATCAGCTTTGTAGCCCTTTGCTGGACTTGCTCCAGGAGCTCCATGTTCTTTTTTTCTGTGAATTTTATTATCCATGAATAAAATCGGTATTCCCTTTTAGTTATAAAAATTTCGTATAAAATTATGATTATCACAATTTATCAATATAATTTTTGTGTAAATTTGTTGTTCTGATCACAAAACTAAGAAGCAGTGCAATTCTTGCACAGAGCCAACCAAACAAAACCTTAAAACCCAAAAACTACCCAGAAGGGTTTTAGACCCCTTTTAGTTTCCTCTTAGGTCTTTTCTTCCTTGACATACACATAAACTAAGCTCTTTCAGCAATAAATCCAGTTGGGAATATTTGTCTTTTTAGTAGGCAAATGGTGGTGACTTTTTCCAACCAAACAAAAAAGTGCTGTGATTAAAAGCTTGTAAGTCAAAGAGCAATTTCCTGAATAATGGGATGTCTGAAAATGTGTGCTGCAGAGGCTTCAGATATTGTGGTTGTGCAGAGCAAGAGCTGGGTTGCTGAAGATTTGTGTTTTCTGGCCTTTCCTTAAATTTCCTTAAATTCAGGGCGGTCTGATATGAGCTGCAGTGTTACTTCAAACGCAAAGGACATTCCAGCAATAAAATTTATGGAACAGAACGTGAGAACAGAATTTAAGATGCAAAATAAAAGCACTTTACCAGCACTTTATAGCTTCATTTTGAATTTGCAGTCTGGTTTGGGGATGAGAATTTTATCATTAACACTGTAGCTTGACAGATAGCAAGGATTTGAGACCTGAAGCTCGAAGTTCTCATCTTTCCATTAAGCTCTTTGACAAGTTCCAGAAATCGAGGTAGCTGGATCTGCAGTTATTTATGTGCTACCTGATAGGAGCTCAGAAAAGTGTCCTGCTTCCTCAGATTTCTGGAAAAATGTAAATTATCTGGAGATAATTTCTCTCGTTTGCTGATGTTTATTTCCCTCTTGCATTTTCACTAAAATTGCTATAAAATCCTGCACTGCCATATATATCCAGATGCAATTCTGCCTAATTGTTAATACTTCCTACCATTGTTCAGTAGAAGGCCCAGGAGTCCCAAGACTAGGAATTGCATACTGTTAACGAGGGAAATTTGCTCATTAACTTCAGTTTCCTCGTGCTATGAGATATTTAAACAAATAACAAGCTTGAAACATCTGAGTAATTCTGTGAAAATCCCACTACCTTCATAAATACTTAAGAGAAGCTTTTCATTGAAGGGGAATTTATTTTAAAAATAACACATTTTTTCCTCTATGTATATGTTTTGGCTCATTAATTCCTCTCCTTTCGTGCAGACTACAGCTCAGATGACATTTGGATTATCAGCTGCTGCCTTGTGACTAGAAATCACAAATTCTCCCCCGAAACACGTCGCTGTGAAGGCTGAAAAGCTGAGATTGAAGAGGAATTGGAGGAATTCCTCATCCTCCTGGAGAGATTGTGATGAAAGGGGGATATATTAAATATTCCTGTGGGGAAAATAGCTCTAGAAAGGGTATTTTTTGTGAGTTAGAATGTCTCATGGATTTCTTTTGCCTCTCCCACACAGGACGTGATTTCACTGCTGGTACCTGAACAGGAGGATCACAGAGACTGTTGTCAGAATTTCAGTTTTAATACTGAAATTTTCAAGCCACTCAGGGGATTCTCCTGATGGGATTGAGTCATGCAGTTCCTGCTAAATTATGAAGCAAGTCCCCAAAGCCATTGGATGACTTTCAAAATCACAGGCTTGATGCTCCAACCCCAGTGATGATTTCACTCAGTTGGGTCCATCAGTTCCCCACACAGTACATCTTTGCCTCACCTGGAAAAGTCAAATCAGTTTTCATTCCCTCTGTGGGCTGATTTTAGAAGGCAGATTTGTCTCACAAGACGTGACATGACAGATTGGAAAAGTCTGAATACTGAGAAGAGGAAACAGAATAAACCGTCCAGGCCGCCGGGGTTTGGGCTTGGGGATCATTCCCTATTCCTGAGGCCATCCCAACCCATAAATCAAGAAGCAATTGCTGGCTGTTAAGATGACAACATGTTTACAATGTCTTTTTATAGGATTTCATTCCCCCTCTGTATTCCAGACACAGAAGTTTCAGGTGATCAGTCATTCCTTGCTCCGTGGGCAGCGATCCCAAGCAGGAATCAGGATGGGAAGACTTTTAACACCAGCAACACAAGCAGCAGCCAAAAGACTTGTTTCAGCAGCTGAATTCACTCACTCCAGTAGTTTCCCCTTATTGCTGCATGAAAAGGTTAATGTGGTTTATGAAAATTGTAAATATTTTATTATATTCTCGCTTTGGGGAGAGCTGATTTCATTTACAGGCAGCCAGAACTACAATAGACTCGTACGTGCCTCCAACATTGCTGCAGATTTTTCTTGGATAAACAAGAGGGAGGGTCTTTTCCAGGAAAGAAAAAAAAAATAGGTAGCACAACTTTCAAACACTAAAAATTGAAAGTGCTCCATTGAAGTGCATTCTTAAAAAAAAAAAATAGAATTTTTCTTTTGTTTTAAACTGTGGTTCAAGTCAGACAAAAGTGCAATAAACATAAGTAAAGCTGGATTTATCTCCTTGTTTATACAAGCAGTGCCTAAACTTGCTTTCATAGAAATTGGAGGAATATTCTCTTTGCCTTCAGTGCAGGAGGGGACAAGCTTTTGGAATGTTATGCCTCTGGGGAGCACAGACATTTGTGGAAAAGCTTTTATTTCTCTATACAGCAGGATAAATGGGAACCAGAAAGACTATGTTCAAGCTTAAATGAAAAAACAGTGGAGAAATATCAATTCAGTTGTCTAACAAGTGGATAGTAATTCTTGCAAACAATCAGCAAGCAGAATAAATGGAATCAAAGCTGAATAAATAAGGTTTGTGCAGAATGAGGGCATCATACAGCATTGAAGATAAGCTCTGCCAAGCAGCTCTGTGGGGAAATAAATGTACACTAAAGGGAACCACTGAAAGGTTGACTGAATACAAAATAATATCTGTTTGAAGTCACCACAGACTAAAAAACTTGTCCCAAAGCCCCCTCCTTGTCCTTACCCCACATAAATCCACTGTGTCAACTCACCTGGGCTGGAACAGCACAAGCCTCACTTGGGGAAAATCCCTGTCCCAGTGCTTCCTACCATAAAATTCTGCATCATTCCACAGGAAATGCTTGTTTAAATGCCAAACCTGCCCATTCCTGGTCAGTCCATCTGGACTGTGAATATTAATTTTCTCCTTCCAGAGATGTATTCTCCTTTCAGGGTGTATTTTTCAGGCTTTTAGGGCTTGAAGACCTTAAATGGAGCTGCAGGGAATGAGCTGTGGTGGCAAACTTTATCCAAACAACTAAAGAAGGTCTTTCCTTGGATCAGCACGATTGATTCAGTAAAACAGACCCAAGCAGTTTCATTGCATCATTTTCCTGCTGCCTGAAGTTAGATGGGGAAAAAAAGTTGTTTTCTGGCATTGAGGAATTACAATAACTTCATATATTCCCTCACCACAAAGTCATCTATTCTCTCATCCCGCAATTAATCTTGCAAAAGAGCAAACAATGACATGGAATTAATCAACCACTGTGACAAAAAAATTGTGATGGAAAGATGAACCCGGCCAAAATTAATTTTTTGAGCGACAGCTTGAAGCTCAAACAAGCGGAAAACATGGTGCAAATTGTACCTGCCTTCAAGAAAGGGATTTTAATGAGAAATACAACAGCACAGCAATACTAATCAGTTATAAAAACACAACCCACCTCGGGCTGCTGAGGGGATATCCTCCCTATTCCTGCATTTTCCCACTCTGGAGGGAAGGAAAGATTGCCCTGCATTGTCACCCAGGGGGAGGTGGAGCGCATTTGGGGGACTGAGTGGCTGAGGCTGCCTGGAAACATTGCTGTCCCTGCAAACATTGCTGTCCCTGCAAATAGAAGGTGATTGAACTTCCCAGGTCTGCTCTGCCCCTTGCCAGGCACAACACAAACATCAAGTGCCCCGTGAGCTGCTCTGTGCCTGTCACACCCTGACAGCTGCCAGGCAAGGACAGAGACCTCGACATCCTGCTGGGGCTGCAGACAGTTCAATCAGCAGGGAAATTACAGGAATGTCAGCTGGATTTCAGACCCTGAAGCCTCAGTTCCTGCCCATAGTATGGCAGACACCATCACCTCCTGATATTTAGGGCTGTTCAGCTTTGTATGTTTGGGGGTTTGTTTTTTTTTTTTGGTGGGAGGGTGTTTTGTAGAGCTGAGGAGTCTCCTGTGTTCCCCATTCCCATGGACCTTCAGAGAAAATCAGGTAACCTTTCCCCACAAAATGCATCTTTTCTGTGTTGCCAGGGCTGATGAAAGTCAAAATTACTCCTCCAATGGGTTCCTGGCCGAAGGTAAATTAGTCCTCTCCTGTTTTAATTGAACGGCATCTTAATTAACAAAAGGGGTGGGTAGAGCCCAGCTATTTCTCATTTTCCCCTCAACTGTTATTTAGCTGTCTTCACCTCTCCTGGTATTTTCCATGTCACTGAAATACTGCTGATTTCATCCTTGCTTTTCTTTGCAAGTGTTTTGAAAATATCCCTGTGGCCTTTTCTCCTTCCAGAATTTAGGAGCTTGACTGACACGTACAAGGATGCAGGTTTTTCTCAAGGTAACTTTCTCACTTTTTCATTTTTGATGGTAAAAATATTGGCTCACTTTCAGTTCCTATGTTCCCTCTTTTTTTTTTTTTTTTTCAAGTGGAAGTGTGAAAGCTGGTAAATATTTCTATAGTTGTAATGATGGTAATCAGATGATTTCTTCTGGTTTTCAAATCCCATTTCAGGACTTGTTTTTAAATAGCAAAACCAAGCATTCCCTGGCAGTAATTTGTCTTCTTTATCAAAGTTTTGGTGCATTAGATTTATTCCTTGAAAGAATACTTGAGGAAAAAAAAGTGCTGTGAAATAGAATAGTTTTAAAACTTTGTAGGAATAGTGAAGTACTTTACTGTGATAAAATAAGATTGGTTGACTTGAAGGAGGCTTTTTGTGTGTCTGTCTCAGATGGAAGGTGTATCTTCAGTTGATGAATGACCATATATTTTTCTATGGCTCCTTGGAATGGCAAACAGTGTACTAAAATGTACCTTTATTTGGAGGTGAAGGTGCCTCAGACGGGCATGAGACACAGATTAACAGTGAATACATTGAATATCACTCTCCTTTTTTGCTTTCCTGTTACAAGCCCTTTCTAAAAATGATGGCAAGTCAGTAGATAACAAAAAAGAGTGGCATGTTTAGTGAAAAGCCTGACTCCCTACATTTCTTGAGTGAGATTTGACTCCCTTCAAAAGAGGTGCTCCTGGGTACCACTGGTAAAACAGGGCTTGTAATCAGCCCTGGGCTCAACATTTTGTTGCTTATATTGCACCTTTGCAGCCTTTTTGAGTGATGTTTCATACACACAATTAAGTGGGAAAAAAAAAATCTCCCCCTTACCCACCCAAGGTGAGCTGAGCCACTCTGAGATAATTTCCAAACCAATGTGTCATCACTGGGCTTTGTTCAGCTTCTGCTCCTTGAATCCAGATCTTGGGGAGAAAATGAGATCCAGTTCACCAATTTCCTCCTCTCTTCCCTTCCAAATGTTAGTTTTCTTATTTTAATAAAAGTGGCTGTGATCATACAGAGAACAAATGTTTGTCAAAACAACACGTATATTATGGCTGTGGAGCGTGTCATGGTGTATAATTTGCTTTCTTTATCTGAGAGTTATTATTGTTTCCCTTCAAGTCTCTTGTATTTCCAGACTAGATGATTTCAATTACTTCAACTGCTGCTGTAGGTCATGTTTTCTGCACCCCCAGACATCCACTCTTTTCATTTTAATTTTAAAGAACTGGGGAAGGTGAAACAATAACTTGCAAACAACTGCAACTCGTACTCTGACTCTGGTTGAAACTGGGTAAAATGGAGTGGTTACCTCTTGGCTGTGCCAAGGGACATTCCAAACATCTTGCAAGAAACAAAAACCTCTTTTTCTAATTTTTCTATTTCTTATGTGTATTTTATTGACATTCTTGTTTTGGTTGTGGTGCTTAGACTATGACAGCGTGAGAGAAGGATTTTAGTAAGACACAGGAACCCTCTTTATTAACAGAGTTAATAAAGAGTTAATTAAGTTCAGAGGAATGCACTGGATTTTGTGTCAGGAGAGTCACAGGAAGGAATAAGGACAGTCCTACCAGAACAGGGACACAGCTACGAGGTTCAAACCATAGTGAGGATGGGTTATAAAGCTTTCTGTTGAAAAACAAACAAACAAAAAGCCCCGAAAGCCAAACAAAAAATCCAGCAGAAGTAACTTGCTTAAGTTCTGGAAAACAGAATAACTTGCAGGGTGTCTATAACTTGAGACATTTAAGCGTCTCTCTGGTTTGCAAAATCACTTTACAGCACAAAAAAGCAACAAATGAGATTATGATCTTCCTGTGGCTGTTGGTTCCACCTGTTTTACTGATTTAACTTCATCCTCCTTCTACTGCATTTTGCTCCCATGATTTTATGATTTTATGTCACTAAACCAAATTAGGTCACTCTTGAAAAGTTTTTGATCTTTGCTGATTATTTCTGCAAACAGCTCTCTGAATTATATTTCAGGTTTACCTTAAGGTTTTAGTTTTTGAAACCTTTCTAGAAGTCATCAGCAGGCACACAGAAATATGTGTGTGGTGTCAGAGCTCACAGCTCAGGACAGGCATTTTAAGTGCACCCTCTTCTTCTGAAAACTTTGAGGGCCACCAACTGGCTCAGGAATGACTGTTGTCTTCTAGACAGTCCTGGCAGTGTCAGCACCCCTGGCAGCACGTAACTGGAGAAAAGGATGCTCAGAACAAGATGATCAACTGGGTTTGAAGGAGGAAGTTAATCAGTGCTGACTGTCCAGCCCACAAAACCTCAGGGCAACAGGGAGCTGGAGATTGCTGTCACTCCAGCAGTGTCAGTATTTTGGAAGGACAGAGAGAGAGAAAGGACTGGGAGAACCCCAGAGGAGGGTGAGAAACATCTGCTGCTCCTGTCCCTTGTGACTCTGGCATAAGGACCCCGAGGAGGGCTGGGCTTTCTGCTCTGCTTTCTGACACGGATTTGAGACCTCTGGGGGCCTCCTTGTTCCAGCGGGCTGTGGACACACAGCTGCACATCTTTCTGCAGCAGATGTGCTCTCCAGGTGTTCCTGAGGCTTGGAAATTCTTGTGGAGCAGTGGCCAGCTTCACTCAGCCCCAGGGAAAGGGGATGCTGATAAAAAGAAGACAACTTTCCAGGACTTTACCCTGGTGTTGGCTTCAACTCCTTGCTCTCCTGCTGTCGTTGGAACCCCCTGGAAGGTTCTGCTCTGCCGAAGGAATGACTTTTTTCCACAGTGTCCATAAGAGCCTAAAAACATCCTACACCCTGATCCCCACCAAACTAAGCCAGTGCAAGCTGGAGGTCTCATAGCTGACAGCTAGTTATTAGGTTGGTGGGACCGCAGTTGAGAACAACATAATTCCTCAGTCCTTTTTGGTTTTTACCTCAAATTTATTTTGAGGGCAATTTTCTGGGAGTTAATTATATATAGAACTAAAAAAAAAAAAAGGAAATTTTACCTCATAAAATGACAACATTGCTTGGCAAGCCTCCTTCTGAGGTCTGCTGTGAAGCCAGCCAAAAATGTATTTGTTAATAAAAAAGCAAACCCAGCTTGTGTATAGTCAGTGCAAGGGTCAGCTCCCTGGGCAGCAGAGTGCAGGCCCTTTATTTGCTGTGTAATTCTGAGTAGGTTGTTCCTGCACTGCCCCCAAACTCTTCTTGAGGAGACCTTTCCAGAGCCTCTTGTCCAGCCTGCTGGTGTTAGTTATTTCTTTGGTATATATATTTTCACCTCTTTGCCATCTCCTTTACTCTGTACTTCACCCACCACGATCTGGTAGGGGATGGTAATGGGTTTTACATGTGGGATGCAAGTGTTTTGGGGATAGGACCAGTTGAGTAGAGGGACCAGAATGATAATTATGGAGGGATTTTGGGTGACGTTGCCCCTTCTTTGGAAAATATGTGCATAGTTAGAGGACAGTGCTGCAGAATAATCAAAAAACAACCAGCATATGTTCCTTCTCTCAAGGCAAGGAACTTAATCATGCATCAATTTTCTACATCTGTCATGAGGTTGTAGGTGCTGACACCTTTGAGTTGTTGGATATTTTGCTCTGTAATTTGCTGAGTATGAAAGTATCCCCTGGCAAGAATTAATATGGGCCTAAAGCATCACTTAAATTTCAGCAGCACCTCATTTTGAGAACTTAGCTGGTTTTGTGCGTGTTCTGGCCTTCCTCTTAGGGGCGAGGAGCAGAAAATTTCTCACAGGTCTAGAAATTGTTCTTGTACTTTTACTACAAATACTTATATAAATATTCCTGAATGAACAAAGCAACAGTCAAGAAATAATAAATGCTAATCCCAAGCATATCTTTTTTGTACTTTTTTTTTGTTTCTCTACCTTTTTTTGTAAGGACGGGTAAACTCGATTGTTTTAGCAGTAATACATGAAAGATTAGAGAGGGGGGAAAACCACCCCACAATTCACACAGCTCCCACACCCACGCCTCAGAATGTCTGCACTATGAACAGACAGAGGATGGGTGAAGCACAGAGCTGGCTGATTTTATTTTCCTTTCAGGATGCAATTCCATGTGAGTTGACCTACATTCCTGCTGTGTCGAAATGCACCAACAGTCAAAGCAAAAATACAAACAAAGCAAGCCAGAAATAGTTTAGTGGAGCAATTTTGACTTATGATTGCTGCTTCATTCTTCATTGTTGTGAGTCCCCATCAGCCACTTGCCCACTCCTTCTGCTGGACCATTTTTCTTGTCAATCATCTGCCGGGAGTCTCAGACTCCCACTTTAAACAGCGGGCCTTTTGTTGTCAGATATCAACTTTATCTCCAAACCAGTTATCTCTTAAATTACCATCATGGAAAGGATGGAGGGGAGAAGGTTTATTTTCCAATTTTTTTTCCTCCAAGAGCTTCCCTTTTGTGGAAGGAAAGGAGTCGTTAACACAGCGTCAAAGCATCCAAAGAAAGGATAACCTTTTCTCAAAGCAGGGGTGACTATCTAATGAACAATTCACTTAATTTTTAGCCACCTTATCCTTTCAGATGAAAAGCAGCAGAAATGCATGTCAAAGAAACCAATCACGGTAAAATCTCTGTGCAGTAGGTAGAGTCTGATAGAAAGGGAGGATGGCACAAAAGGACCGAAAAAAAAAAAGCAGCTCTTCTTTCTTTTCTCTCCCCTTTGTTGTGAGCACAAAGAGAAGTGCTTGCATTCAGATGATTGTAAGGAACAGTCCAGTTGTTTGGGCTGGGTGGTGCATTTCCAGATGTAATCTGCAGGAGCTGTTTGAGCATGAAATGGTTCCTTCCCAAATGTTCCCTCCTCTGGCGGGAGCACTGAGTGGCTGTCAGGGCAGCCCCCTTGCAGTGGATCCACCCTCTAGAGAGAGAGAGAGAGCAGGCAAAGACCTGGGAGAAGCAGGAAAAATGCCTTTCAGTGCTTCTTCCCCTCCAACACACCCGTCAGGGTTCAGTTTTATGGTGCAGGATCTGTCTGATTCAAGTGAGAAGTTCCACGTGCGTTGAACAGAACGACTGTGGGGGTTATAAAATCCCCGAGCTTTGGGGCTCCAAATTCTGCTGTGTGCAATCAAAAAAAAAAAAAACAAAACAAAAAGCCCACACAAATACAGAGGCATAATGTGAGCTGCTTTGTTGCACTTGTTAGCTTGTTTTGGGGAATGTCTGTGTGGGAGGTAGGATGTAGAAGTGGGAGACAGAGAGATGATCACTGGTAGGAGTAATTGAGCATCATGTTACCAAGAGACTCAATTGGTAAGGACACAGAAAATCTTTAATATTCAGGGAAACTGCCTGGTAGCAAGGTGGCTGGAGGAGTCATATGAGGAGTCTGTCTTTCACAAACACATTAACAGGCCTCCTAAAATTCCAGGCAAGTTTTGAGCATGTAGGGATTTGTGGGCAGCATTTGCTGCCAGTCACCCTCCTCTTTCCCCTCACATTTTGTTGCCACGATCTTTTTGATGATCTGTTTGATTCAATCATTTCTCAAAAGCAAAGTATAAAAAAGAGCTCTCTATGTAGAGAAGTTGAGAGGACTCCAGTGTGTGAAGAACTCCTATATTGTTAACAGTAATTACAATGTTCCCTTTTTCTCACTAATGGTTATATTGCTTGTATTATTACTTCTTTTCTTATAAAATGAATTATGTCCCTGGAGCTTTGTGAGGAGAGTCAGATCTACTAACTAGACCCAGGGAGGTGAAGCAAAATTCTTGTTCACTTAAGTGAAGTGTGGAAATAATAACTAGTTGGAAAACTGAAGTGCTTTCCATGGTTAGTATTTTGTGTGTAGTTTTGATTGCAGCTGCTAAGGGCTTATATTGAAGTCCAGTGACGAATTTATAGTTTTATGCTGAAATCTAAAGGATTAAATATATAGGTATTAGAGGTCTCCTGGATGATTTGGCTTAATTCTGATCTACTTAAAAAGATCAGCAACTCAATACTGAGTGAGCCTTTCCTGCTGGGCCTCCGTGAAGAGCTCAAAATGCTCTGTGAGGTGCTGGGCTTCTCACTCTCACAGCTGGAGGGATTGGATTTGGAAAGCACTGGCATCTTTCCCTGATTTTGTACTACCTGTGACTGCAATGTGCTGGTTTAGCTCTGCACCCCATCCCTGATGGTGACGAGAACATCCTGGGAGTTTACAGAGATGGGAAATCCTAGAAGGTTTTAGGAAGGGTCTCCTAGGATATTCTTGGTAAAGGAAGTTCAGCTTTTTGTTATTATCATGGCTATTCTCTTGGTAATACATAAATATTTACCTGTCCTTTTACAATCAGGGTTCTTCTTTGACTGTTTTTTTTCTTCACTGTGAATCTTGAACATAACTTAGTACAGCAAATGTGGATTTCAGTTCTTTGCCTCTGGAGATACACCCTCAGATTTCTAGCTGGCAGACTCTAGGGATTGATGGATGACATTTTCTTGATACAGTAA
The DNA here is from genome assembly GCF_003031625.1 of Empidonax traillii. Lineage (NCBI taxonomy): Eukaryota > Metazoa > Chordata > Aves > Passeriformes > Tyrannidae > Empidonax > Empidonax traillii. The sequence continues at coordinate 25,931 of NW_020957178.1, read as the reverse complement.
TCTGAAGTAATTAAAAAATACGAGTCATGAATAAAACCATAACTTGAACAAAACCTAGAATTAAAATACATATTTTATCCATTTTATCCAACCTTCTTATCAAAATGATAATGCTTTGTCTCACTTGAAATGTTAATTGGCTGCTGTAGGTAAAGGATCAAGGGAAACTGTGCACATGAAAGTGTAGCTTTGCTGATTCTGCCTGATCTGCATTTCCCAGCTGTGAGCAGCAAAAGCTCCTGACAAAGCAGCTCGAGGGTTTCAGATGAGAACTCCTGCTACAAGAGCAATCCTTGCCCCTCACTCTAAACCAGACCACGCTCCTCCACCTTCCATGGAATCCCAGAGTGGATGGGTTGGAAGGGACTTAAGGTTCATCCAGTGAGCTGTGCACTGTGCTGCCCTTCTTGATGAACAGGAAAATACATCTCTAGTTACTGGTTTAGGTACCTAAAACTTCTTCTAAACTTCCATTATTATTAATTTACAGAAGCTGAATGTAGTTTGTGTCCATAAAAGGCAAACATTGGGAAACTTCTACTTTCTTGTTCTTTCCTTCTCCTTTTCAGCTGCTCTCTCGTTTGTGGTACAGAGCTGTTCTTCCAGCATCAGTACTTTGGATGAGTCAGTCTTACATTTGTCTCACAGGGACTTGGACCTTTTGTTTTGGGTCTGCACACTGTCATTCAGCAGTATTTGTATATTGGGGTTTTCTATTTTAAGTTGGTTTCAATTTCCTTCTTGGCTATATTTAACCAGAATCTATTATTACAGTCCATTTCTCCAGAGTAAATTGATGAATATAGCTTTTGTAACATTCCATAAATTAGAAATATTTTCTCTTCCTTGCTTAGTGTGGCTGTTCCATTTATTAACTTTTGCTGGGTAGAAAAAAAATACCTTGGATCTTTCCCTTGTGAGCAATTCACTTGTGAGTTGTTTTGTTTTATTGGATTCAGAGTTAGCTTCCAATATGGCAAAGGAAAGGATGAACAATTTAAGGAGAAATGAGCATTATGGCATTGCATAAAAATGTTTGGTTTTACTTGGCTCCTAATTTCAGGTCTTGCTGCTGTCTGACAACAGCCTTGTCAGAATTTCTTCCATATTAGAGGTCTTGGAAGGGGTGAACAAATTATGTATTTCTAAACTGTCAAGGTTGCCTGAAAAGGGTAATCATGGAGGCCTTGTCTGACCAAAACACATGCAGTGCCCTTGTAGCAGATCTCTGAAGTAATTTAAGACACCTTGAGGGAGCTGAGAGGTCCCCTGTGCCTTTGCTGCCTCTGATTCCCAGCCCTAAGCAGGATTTACTCTGTCAGCTCAGCTTTGCTCAGGGGCCAAGTCCTTCTGAAAATAAGAGCAATAATTCTGATATTTTTTTTTTTATCTTATTCTGTGATCTCAAAACATCTGGTTGAGTGATCTTGTTCCTCTGTTCCTGCCCAGCTCCCAGGGGGCTGGCAGAGGTAGCCAGGGACAGCTCTGGGCTTTCATCCCTCAGCAAGGGTTTCCATCAGACCTTGGCTCTTCCACTGACAGCTGCTCCTTCTGAGAGCTTTGCAGGAGGTTTTACTGAGCCAAATATTGAGGACAGATACTTGGAACAAAATCTTGTGGAAGTCTCTACTCTTCTGGAGTCCCTAATTTTTCACAGGCTAAAGGAAGTGTATTGCTTTGGCCAAGGTCTTCAGGCTCCTGCTCCCAGTCAGGTGTCCCTTTTCCTGCCTTACAAGGACTTGGGCACGTGTGTGGTGTCACCTCTGCCTTCATCCCAAAGAGGAAAGGGGGCTCCACACTGCTCTGACCTGGAGTGAAGAGCTGTAGGAGCCTCTGCTGCTGCTTCCCTGGGTGGTGTTTGTGTGAGACACAAACCATTGCTGCCACCTGCTCCTTCAACTTCAGCAGTGCTGGGCCTTGGAACTGCAGTCCAAAGTAAAGCCTGACTTTATTAAGTCAGGTGGGATCTGTTGCTGATTTGAGCCTGGACTTCATCTTTTCTTGTGGAGCCAATGGGCAGCTGACTGGCTCACATGTGCTAATAAGTCTTTTTGTCTTTGAAAAAAAGCTGGTGCAGGAATGTTTAACTTCCAGTTTGAGAGCATTGGGCTGCAAAGTCAAGCAACACGTTCAGTAAATGCCTCAAGACTAAGCCCTGCTCCCTGCAAGCCCACTGACCTCTGAACAGGGTCATTGTCTCTTCTCATGCACAGGTTGAATAGTAATGAAGGTAGAAATTTAAAGACAAAAAAAAAAGAAAACCAAAACCTTCTCTGAGGATTCAGTGCCTGGGAGTGGAGCCCCAGAGGGTGTTTCTGTGCTGGCTGTGCCAGGCTGTGGTGCTGGAGGAGTGAGGGAATGTCTGTGCCTGGGGAGGCTGAAGTGAGATTGCAGAATTCATGCAACTCTTTTTGTGTCTGTCTTTAAATAGAGTTTCTCAGTGTGCAATTTCCTATATTGGTTTGTAATAAGGAACAGTTTTCATGTCTGCTGTGCTACAAACTCCTCCATCTATCAGTGACTCATCTGGCAGAGCAGCACAAAGGAACAGCCTGGGCTGAAAATACTTCGTACGTGGAGCTGACAGAGATTTGGGAATGTTTGAAACTTTCCCAGCACAAGAGACTTTTTTTTTTTCTCTTTCCTTTGTCTGCCACTGGCTTACACTCATTCCTAATCTTTAAAGACTCAGAGGGGAAAAAAACAAAACAACCAAATCTTAAGAAGATAATTAAAGCATTTTAGTGTTAAAGGAATGAAGCAAAGTTACTGTCAGAAGTCTGTTCTTAGGTGGGTGCTGGTTTTTCCTGCTCTCCTTAAACAATATGAACTTCACTCCTAGTTTGGTTCATTTCCATAACCTCATTAGTGGCTGTGATCTGTTCCACAAGGAAAAGCTGTCAATTCTGACACCATTTAATTTACTTTTATTGGAATACAATAGCAGAAACAAATGTTTATCTGTGGATTTGATTATACAGAGAATTAATCTTCTTTGCACTTTCTATAAATACCAATGGTTGCCCAATATTTCTCATTTTATTGCTGCCTTTTTCAGGCATTTCATTCTCTTGGGAATTGCCTGAATTTTGGTATTTATCTCAAGGTGACAGGTAGGCATGAAAGTCCTCTGAGGGATTTTTTGTCCTTTTGCTTAAGGATGGCTGCAGGAGTCTCAGGGATGGATCTGACACAGAAACCACAACCCTATGGATAATTTCTTAAGCAAGTACAATTCTATTGTGTACATCCAATTACCATGAAAATCAAACCCCTGCTGTTAGAACCTTTCACAGTTCATTTTTCAATTTAAAATAATATGCTATGAACTCTTGTTCCTTAAGGATTATTAAATTGCTCTTAAAATGTCTTCCCAGTGATAGCCAAGTTGAGACCCTCAAATTACAGAATACCCTGAGCTGGAAGGGACCCTCAGGGATTACTCCAGTCCAACTCCTGGACAGGACTCTGTACAGGACCACCCCAAAAATCACACCCTGTGCCAGAGACCCCATAATAGCAAAAGATCAGTCAATAATATTATTAAAGTAGAAAATAACCGCTCACTCTGCAAACTTTCTAAGGCCACTTTCTACTAAGAGACATTAATTACAGCTCATTTCTCACAAGTTCTCATTCATTACATAAAGGACACTAAAAATTGTCCTGTTGTGGACATTTCTGTTGGCAGGAGACAACTGCCCCTCAGCTCCATCCTCATCAAAGCATGACCAGAAAATCTAAATTGCAAAGCACTTTAAAGGTAAAAAAATAATCTGCTTAGGGGCCATAACCGTTTGTTCTTTTTCTCCTGTGGTTGCTGTTCTGTAGCTGCTCTGTAGAGGACGGTCAAGGTTACTCGATGACTTTGACAGAAACTTTGTTTTAGCACAGGAGGTCCCACCGGGTTTCACACCGTGCCCTATTTCGGTTCTCACGCCACTGTGAGGATCCTGCAGCTCCACTGTGTGACAACCTCCCCCTGGCAGGACTGAAAAGCCACTATTCCAGACTCTGAGCCCACAGGCTGCTTTTCCTGGTGTGTTTATCTCCCTGAGTGTGGTTGGGGCACTCTCCTGCTGTCACAGGAGTGTTGCTCGTGATCTGCAGAAATCGCGTGGGAGGCAAGAGCAGCACAAATGACACATCAGGGCTATCAAAGCAGCGGCTGATGACGGTGGCAAACTGCAGTTAAATCCTGTCAGGGAGAAGCTTTGCAAATTACTGTGTCAGGTGTTGGTGTCTCTCACCGTGCTGGGAAGTCCTGCTTGATTTTTTGATGTCCTCAGTTGGCCCCGGGCGATCAGGAAAGCACAGAATGGACACCTAAGCTTGAGACAAGAAGGTTTCATCTTCTGTCTGCTCTCCAGCCAGAGCCTGGGGGATCTCAGCTCACAGCTGAGGGGTCAGTGGGGGAAGCTGGGAAAAACTTCTTCTGGAGATGCATCAGTTTAGGCATGAACTCCTTTGGAAAGTTCCTCAAAGCCAGGAGGCGTGGCTGAGAGTTGCCTACAACAATCCTCTTAAGGTGTGAGAGGTTCAGACGCTTGGGGTTGGATCTGGGACCTGAGGGATTGTTGCCCATCATCCCTTTCCTCAGCAGCCCACCCAGACACCACCAGAGCCTGGCATGGGAGATTCATCTCCCCTTTCTTGCCCCTCAGAAGCTCCCTGGGGCTGCTGTACGTGTGCACCCAGGAGCTGGGGACATCAGGGAATCATTTCCAGCCATCTGTGCGAAAGCCAAGGCAACTCCTGGTCTCCTTCCTACTGTTTTATTCACTAAATACTTACCTTCTGCAAGAAAAGGTTTAAATAAGGTATCTTTTTAAGCCCATGAGAGAAATTGAATAACTAGAAAATATATAGATTTCAAGCCTTCCTAAAGCTTTAGATATGCTACCTGGTATAATTAGTTCAATAATTACTGAATTAATCACTGCACACCAAAAATCCAAGAAGAGCAAAATGAAAATAATTAAAAAAAAAAAAAAAGACAAAAACCCCACACGTACCCCCCTTAGTTCAGAAATTGCTTAGATTTTTTTTTGTTTGTGGGGGGGTTTTTAATAGCATAAATCTGCAATGAAGCATTCTTTTGGATGTTCCCATTGCCCTGGTGATGCTCAACGTGATGGGGAAATTGTCTGATAGGAAATGAAATGCTAATTATACCTAAAAAAAGGCAGCATCTCTTCCATCTGCATAACCTGACTTGTGTGGCTGTCAATAGCACGTCAAACCTCTAAGCAGGCAAGTCTAGTATTCATGAACATAATCCTGCCTTAAAACTGTGAATTTGAAGAGCTCTTTTGAATCTGAATAACTGTACCTGGGAGCAGCTGCTCCATGTGCTGGGATCCAGGGCAGGAGTGGGGCAGGAATTCCTAAACGAGATTGGGAAGTGAAAGAACTTTGTGAGTCACTAAGGAGCATCTATTGCACTGGAGGCTGTTACAGACTTGTCTTACACAAAGGGTGTTGTCAATTATAGATAATCTTGGGTAATTAAGTATTGATCTCGTTTGCTTTTTATGTAAAAAAAAAAAAACTCCTGTCCCCACACAGCTGCTGAGGCTGAGCTTGTCACTTTAAAAGGCACAGTCCCTTTGGCTCACGCTCCCTGTGTGTTGCTGTGTTGGATGTAGCTCCCCGTGGGTCAGCTGTACCTCTGGAGCTGTAAATGTAGGTCAGCTGCTTCTTTGGAGCCAGTCCCTTATCTGGGAGAACATGAATCCTCACACGCAACTTCCCAGCGTGCTGCATTTGTGTGCCTTGGAAGAAAGGTCATTTTCTGCTGGAGCAGAGAGAGGTCCAGCTGATTTTGTGCCATTAACAGTCCTCCCAGCCTTTGGAAATCTGCCCTGGACCACCCCTGTCAGCCTGATACCCCCAGGGCCAGTGCCCATCGTTTGTGCTGCATCGTGACGTGGTTGTCGTCTCCCACCATTCAAAACAGGAAGAAACAATTCAGTAACAATAAAAAGCCCAAACAATGACTCCTAAGAAAAGAAAAGAAAAAAACCTGAAACATACAAACAAAGTAAAATCTCACCAGCTGGTGATGCTGGGGAGGAAAATTAAATGTCTGTGGCAGCAGTTTAAAGAGAGCAGCTCAGCAAAGGTTAAAAGAGAATTGGAAGCAGCAGGTCCTGCTCACTTCCTAATTTTAAAGGTGTATGTAGGACTTATTGTTGAGATTTACAGGTTTGAAGACTCTTGAAGAAAAATGCATGTTGAGTTGATTGAAGGTAGCATTCCCACACCACTGGAATTAAAGACCTGTCCAGGGCCAGACCATCCACAAGGGCTGCAGGAGATGCACTTTTACTGGGGGGGTGACCGAGCGCTGGCACAGGTTGCACAGAGAGGTTCTGGACTCTCCATCCTTGGAGATACTGGAAAGCCAGATGGGCATGGTCCTGGGCAGCTGCTGGAGTAAGGGGTTGGACCAAATGACCTCCAGAAGTCCCTTCTGACCTCAACCAGCCTTTTGTTCTGTGAATTCAAAACGCGTGACCTCAAAGGCACGTGGCAGTCCTTCTTCAACTTACCGTCATTATTGCGCAGTTGTTGTGACTGGACTCTCTTGGGTTTGTGTCTTGCCTTTTTTTTTTTTTTTTTTTTTTTTT
>NW_020957178.1:17163-18901 GCF_003031625.1 Empidonax traillii | reverse complement strand
TTTTTTTTTTTTTTTTTTTTTTTGTTCAGCCAAGAAATTCCTTTGCTTTCCATGCAGGTTGGTGCTGAACTATTTCTGTGAGTTGTTTTGCCCTGAGCTACCTCAGGGTTTTGGAACCTGAAGGCAGCTTGGTTGTGTCCTCACTGTGACTCTGCCCCGTGCGTTCCTGATCCCTCCAGAGCAGACTGTGGGACAGCAGGGCCTAGAAAAAAAAAACCCTCCTGTCACTGCAATCACAGCTTAAGAGGAGTCTGAATTTCATATTCTTTGCAATCTCTGCATGTTTTCAAATGGATTTTTTTTTTTAAAGGGACACTTTATTTTGCTGTTGCTTTTTTTTTCCCCCTCTTAGTTTCAAGCACCATTAAGTTGCCTCCTGCAGTTTTGCCTCATCTCCCTGTGCAGATACTGCTGTTGGTTTATAGGAACCACTGTGGCCTTCTGAGATCCATGTATTTATCTTTTGAAATGTGATTAGGAAATTGCAGTTGTATTTTTTTTCCCTTAAAGCACTTGATTTTTTTCCCTTAAGAAACCCACTGACTCACATGTAATGCTCCAAGTCGCTCTTTCAATAGTAGTTACTTTCTCTTTCCTTAAATAACTACTTCCCCATCTCCCAAATACCCATGTTTTAACAGGAAAAAGCCAAATTCCCTGCCCACAGCAGGGAGGTTGGAACTAGATGATCTATGAGGTCCCTTTCAACCCAAACCATTTTATGATTCAATGATTCTCTTAAATTATTTGGCATATTTTCTTGCTCCTGTATGCAAACTCCTGTGTAGCTTCTCCTGCCCGTTTTCCTCTGTTCCCATCATTTTGCCTCAATGGAAATTCACCAGCAGCACTTAAGTTCCAAACAAAATAAGCTCTAGGAGGGAACAGTTTTCTTTTTCTTAGGCAACACATAATTATCCACTCCTCGGTTCATATGAAATTTGTTTTCCCATTAGGCTCACAAGGGGCTGCAGCTGTATCTTCCCCTTCCATCTCCCAAAAATATTCCAGTGCTGGATTTGCTTTCTGGTCATTTTAGGAAATCAATTTAAAGAAAAAAAAAAAAAAAAAAGAAATCACCAAGTTGCCATATCTGGAAACTGCATCCCAGTGTTTATCTGCCCACACAGGGATGGCTCTGACCTCCTGGCACAGACTCTCTTTTTATTTACTGTAGTGGAGGAGATGGTTCTGTACCCAGCACTCCAGTCCTGCAGTACATTGATTTTGGCCTGAGGGAGTAATGGAGCTGTAGTAGTGATGTTTTGGATTCCCCTGGCTGTGAGGGAGGTTTACCCAGGATTTCTGCTTAAAGACAGGGACTGGCTTTGCAGGTTCCTTTGCACAAAGACTCAGGTTTGATGTAACAAGGATTTTGCCCCCCCCCCCCCAAAGCAGTTCTCTTCAAACCTTGTTTATTTTTAATTTTGACACACTGAAACCATCTTATCATCTCTACATTTTTACAAGGAATGATTGCTCCTCTGCTCTTTATTTCTGCAGCCTAAACAGTGGCATTTGAAAGACTTACTCTGAACAGAACAGTCTAATTCAGTGGTCAAAGGGAGCAGGGTTAAAATATTTTCACCCTTCTTATGGCTGAAGTCTCTGAAAACTGAAATGAATGTGAAAGCATAAAGTGGCCACAGTGACCTCTGTCTGTACAATTTACTCGAGCTGGGTTTGGGTGAACACACTCCCACTTCCTGAAAGAAAACCCTTTGGAAAAGGCTTTTGG
>NW_020957178.1:4595-17094 GCF_003031625.1 Empidonax traillii | reverse complement strand
CAAAGGGAGCAGGGTTAAAATATTTTCACCCTTCTTATGGCTGAAGTCTCTGAAAACTGAAATGAATGTGAAAGCATAAAGTGGCCACAGTGACCTCTGTCTGTACAATTTACTCGAGCTGGGTTTGGGTGAACACACTCCCACTTCCTGAAAGAAAACCCTTTGGAAAAGGCTTTTGGAAAGATGTGTTTCCTCAGTGTGAGCCTGAGCAGGACCCCGTGTTACCTTCTAAAGCTTTCCATGGAACCTCTTGGCAGAAGAAGCCTTAGGTCCTGTCTGTAGTCAACCCTTGTAAAATGAGCATGAAAAAAAAAAAAACACATTAAAAAAACACTTTAGTGTTCTCTTAAAATTCTAAAGTGGTGGAAGAAACCATCTTAGATTTCCATTACGACTTGGAAAAAGGAAGATTCCTCTCTTCTCACATTATCACCTTGATTAATCTCTGTGAGATGCACCTTCTTGCCCTTCCAAGTTTCTCAGGAGAACAGTATAAGGTAAATGGCTTTCATGAATCATCTCTTATTGACAAGGCTGTCTATCTGTGTTTTGGGGAGATAAGAGCTTTTTATCTGGCTTTCAGAAGAGGTTATGGACTGAATGCATATGGCAAAAATTTACAGAATATTCCTTTTCTACAGCTTTAAGAATCACAGATGCAAACTAATAAAACTCATCATAGAAAGGTGATTTATTTAATCTTGTATTTTACAAGTCTTGGCCATGGACTTTGTCTTAACACAAGGGATCATCTCCTAAAGATTGGGATGATTCCTGGATCACCCCCCTGATGAAATCAGCCTTTTGCAGTGATGTTGCTGATGTGGTGGACATTGTTTTCCAGTGATGGTTCAATCCAGGGCTGTGAAGATGACTCCAAGGGTAACACAGATTCATTTTGTTTCCTCCAGAAAGCACTGGCTCCTGTTTGCACAGTGACATGTCAGGGTGTGCTGGACTGAAAGCCATCAGCTAAGGTGTGGCACCTCAATAATGCTCAGGTTTTTTGGAAGGAAATTATTCTGGCTTCATTTGAAACTTTACTGAATCTCAGGGATTTTGTCACAAAATTTATATTGATTCCGGACAAAGCACGAACAAGCCTTGCAAAGATCAGGAAAATCTGTTTGTTTAAATGATCGTTAGAAAGAGGATTTTCATTTAATAATCTTTATTCCAGTCACCACTGTGAAATCACAATAATAGATAAAGCATCATCAACCATCTGTAATTCATTAAGCTGTGCAAGCTCAACTGCAAGTGCAGAATCCACAGTAATTACATTTGGGTAATTTCTTCAGGAAATACTTTTGCACAGCACAGATCTACCCAGGCAATTTATTTGCAAAATACTGACTGGCTGCTGGTTGAAATGAAAGGAGAGTTAAAGCAACCAAGTTTCTTGCTCATACAGTTTGGCCTCACTTTTCTAGGGCTGAGACAGCAATTTTTCTGGCTCAGCTCGAAAGAGGAACTTAAAAGTGATGGGTCATTGACTGCTGGCTTCAACAAGAAGGACTGAAGGCAGTTTGAGGTTTAAGGTGCAGTATCAGGACAGAGATGGATTTAGGGTGATATTGTGATTACAATATTTCAGGGAAAGGCCTCTAAATGGAACTGGGGTTTTGGAACAAAAGCCAAGGCACAAAGGAGCAGTCAGGCTTGATTTGAGTCAAGAAGACAGCGGGAGAGGTAGAGTGTGAAATATATATATATATTTTTTTTTTTTTTTTTTTTAAGAAATTTAGGGATGGCACCCCCCCTAAATATTGTGTTCTGGAGTTATGGAAGATGAAAGACATGTCTACATCTGGTGAATGAATCCATTCCTGATGTTAGCCAGTTGTTAACTCTCCAAACTCAGGAGATGGATGGATGCATGCAATGATCTTGTGGCAAGGGTTCAGGCTGAGCTTCATCCATCAGGGGCTAAATATTCTTTAAACACTAACTTGATTCTATAAAAGTGGGTTTTGTCCTTTCTAACTCAGTTGTCCATAACTATACCTTAAATCACTGCCTACATTAATTTCTTGTCAGGAGGAGAATGGGTGTGCTGGGAATAGATTTAAGACATCAAAGCAAAGCACATTTTGCCCCAGGAGTGGCTGTTTCTTTCCTTTGAGAACAGTCTGCATGACCAGTTGAGATGGTCATTAAATCCTCTGCTCTGCCAAAAATTTAAGTAAGATGAATCCCATTTCTAGGAGGTACAAAAAGGAGGCAGAAATTTGCTGCAGCAACAAGCTTCTCCTGCACAAAGAAACCTGGGGAAAGGCAAAGCTCAGGCTGAGCCTTGGGGGATCAGTGGAAGCTCCTTTCACTGGGTGGAAACAAGAGAAGGAAGGATGACCTGCTGCAGGTGAATGATTGCTGGGGAATTCCTGGGGGGAATCTCAGTTAATGGAGTTGCAGCTTAATTAAACCTCATCATTCATAGCTTCCCTTGATTGCTTGTCTTGAATAAATAGAGGAGGGAGGCAAATAATGGATAGAGGAGTATAAACCCAACTGGCTAAAAGCAATGACTGACATTTTTTTTTACAAAAGAACCCATAATTTCAGAAGTTTTCACTGGAAAACTGACACATACCTTGTCAGACTGTCATCCCCTGACCTGTGCTTGAGTGAAAGGAATGTTCTTTCCCTTTTTCCTGCTCTTAACACGTGTACATCCGTCCTCTAACCTACTTGGGGAGTTGTGGCACTGTTTGAAGAATAAATAGTTATCTCATCTCTGAGTCCAAGCTGAACAGCATAAGAAAGGGGAAAAAAAAATTAGGGATACAGAGAACCTACTTTCCACCACTATTTCAATTTCCCCCCGCCAAATAAACGTCTAATCAAAAAAGCAAGTTCTCCTACCTATGTCCTTTAGCTGGTACAGTCCCTTTCTGAAGGGCAGGGAAGTTATATGTAGCAGAGATATTAATTTCTGGAACAGATGTTTCCAGAAAGAAATTTCCATGCTGGGCTCACTGTGGAATATTTTATATTGCTTTATACACAGCATGCAATACACTTCAGTAGTGGTGTTTGAAAAAAGATCTTTAATGGGACAGTCAATCCTCTTTTGCTCAAATATTTGCATGGTTTTACCTATCAGCAGTGGAGACAAAGTTACTCAAAGCTCAGTCACCTCATGCAAGATTCTTAAATGTCACAGCTGACTATTACATAGATTAAAATCAGAATATGAGCATGGGGTATTTAACATACCAGTTAGATTTATAAAAGATACGACATGAAATTCAGGATGTAAAAGGCCAGAGAGATTTCTGAATATTGCAGTGTTGTTTGAAAGGTATGCAAAGTTTTTACTAGTTTCTTGTGATAATGTATCATGTGTCTATTGTTCATAAATCTTATTTTCGTGCAACCTCCTTTGCAAAGCAGGAGCATGTCGAGCGTAACTTTAAGTGACTTACAGCTGCACTCGGCATGAGGGGGTGAAAGACCTATTTCCCTGCCTTTCAGAGGTGACAGCATTGACATTCTGTTTTCATCACGAAACAAGTGTGCGGTTTCAAGAATGCTCGAACGCTGCTGCCTTCAAAACAGAGTGCATTTCAAATGCTCTGAGGGGGTCATTCCAAAAAACTCATTTTCCAGCATAGCAGAGAGCGAGAAATGTGTGCTCCAGGCACAGGGAGAAAACAAAGTGTGTCAGGGGTAGTTTAATGCAACGGAATAGAAACTTATTTGAAGTCAATTGACACCCACACTGATTTACTGCTGTAGTGCTCGGGATACACCTGTCCCTGTTGAACTGGTGTGGAGGGAATTCGCAGTGTTTAACCCCTTATTCTCCAGGTGGCTAAATAGGTGCTAAGAGGCTGTTCTGTCTTTGATTTGCTTGGGTACCAAGTGAGAACCCCAGTGATGGTACCAGGGTTTAGCTGATGAGGAATCTCTGGAGCTGTAAAATTTCACCCCTGATGTTCCTCGGTAAAGATGCACCACGTGGTTTCTGAACTTTAATATTTAAGATTATTATTACTATTTAAAAAGATTTAATTAACCCCCTGTGCTTAAATCTGACGCTTCCCATCTCTGGCACTGTCCTGTGGCATTTTGGGGTCTGAGCTTCAGGTTCATTCTGCATGTTGCCTGTGCTGGATCCATCAGGTGATGATCAGGGAAATAGAGGTGGGAATATCAACAGTGCAGGCCATGGCAATGCTGGGTGCAGGGATGGTCTGCAGTGGTTGGAGGAAAGATGCTCTCACTGAAACTGCAGCTTCTTAATCCAAATATCAAAACTCAGGGTGAGCTTCAGACCTCCCCCTATCTCTGAGCTCACTTCATGTGCCAGGGACTGCACTGAGAGTGGTAAGAGAAATCTCATATAACTGAAGTACTGAGAGCTGGTTTGGGGTTTTTTGGGGAGTTTTTTTCAGTCAAATTTCGTAGCACAACAATCATGACATTAAAATAGAGTTTGCTAAAAGGAACTAAGCAACACACACACAGATATTTGGTTGTTTCAGGTTTTTTTTTCATTATTATTATTATTTCATCTTTTCTTCTGTGCTGAAAATGCAGAATACCAGGAGTTATCCACAAACCTTATCTGTATGATGAACACAATCCAGTGTCATATGGAATAGCCTTCCTTTTGTGGATTTTATAATAAGGAAAGAAAAAAATGTTAGAATAAAGTGTTTGGGCTGGAAGATCAAAGACAGAAGGAACAAATTCATTAAATGCAGTGCCTGGAGCCTGTTATTTCATTTAACATCCTGTGGACAAGGAATTTACTGGTGGGTTTGTGAACTGTCTTCTTCATCAACTCTCCCTTTTGTTCAATCAAGAAATAGATACACTATGTCCAACACTTTGGAAAATGTATGGGATTCTCCAGGCTGAATTTGGTACTAATAATAAACCTTTCAGCCCTCAGTGGTGCCTACCCATGACCTGGATCTTTTTACCTCCTCCTGTTGACTCTGGAGGCTGCTGAGAGGGACTTTATTCTCCTGTAGGAAATTCCTGGTGGTTTCAGGACTCGTTTCCTTCAGATAGAAAGACTGATTTGTGTGTGAGCCAACCCTTCACCTTTGTCACTTTGTCTCAAAGGCAAAAAATGACCTTTGCTCTCAGATACTGCTGATCCTGCCGTGCTACTTTCAAGAGCAACTGCTTGTGACGGGTTAGTGACAGTCCTGGAAAAGTTTGGTTGTGAAATATCTTAAATGGCTTCTTCTGATATTTTTTTTTTTTTTTAAGTAGTGCTGGGAAGTTCACCTTCAGCCAGCTTGCTTTAGCTGATAACTCCCAGAGCACTGGCATCATATCAGATCCGTGAGGCTTTAGGCAGGCTAGGGTTGGTGATAACACTGTTTACAAAAATGATCAGAGAGGAAGAAAGGCCAGAACCAAGCCAGATTCACAGCAGTGTTTTCAGGTGCTGACTTTCAGGCCCAGGACACTTTGGGATGCTTTAGGACAGGCAGGTTGCTCACCATGAAAGGCCACAACACTGCTGCTGAGGTACAGCCTGAACCCTGTGTGTTTGCAAAGCCTGAAGTGAAAATGTAATGGAAACCCTGATTTCAAAGGCTGGGCTTTTCATTTTGAAGCATTTGGGGTATTACTTCAGGCTAAATGAAGCAGATCATCATCTGTCCTATCTTACGCATCGTTCCCAGTGGAAAATCCTCCTCTTAGACAAACACAAATAATCTCGGTCCTGTTTCTCGGCTCCTTCCAACGCTTGAAGAAATTGAAAAGCTCTCCTGAAGTTTTCTCCAATTTTCCCTGTGGGAGTGAGGAATTGTGAGGTGTAGCTGAGCTCTTGGGACCTTGTCAGGACCACATTTCCATAAGGCCTTGGTGAAGGTGCCTTTGGGATTAAACTGCTCGAAATTATCCCTGAGGAAAAGTGGGTGAGGAGAAAAAAAGCTTGGGTGTTAGGTCTGATAATATTAATGCAATTGTTTTGGATTCCTACAGGATAAACGTGGCACAGCTGAGGGTTTGGACCATGTTCATTCCCTAAGAGGTATCAAAATAGAGTTTTGTGAAAGGGCCAGGAACAGTGAATATTTCTGGGAGAGCGAAAAGTGGTTTTGTGCTTCAAATTTGAACCAGAACTGAAAGCTTGGTGATAATATAACATTTTCCACTGAGTGGCCATTTCTGTGATCTGTGGTTAAACATTTTTTTTAAGAACATATTGTAACATCAATATTTTGAATTTTCCCACTTTAAAATGATGGCAGGTTTACAGATTGTTCTTGAGAATCAGATAGTGAAAGTAGGTATAAAATATCTTATTATGAAAAAGAAAAAATGTCTCTTTGACCTGTAAGTAAAGTAATGTAAAAAAGCAGTTGAGATTTTGCAATTCTCTATTTTCCTCTTGCAAAAACCCCCCTCGTTTCTGAAAAGAGAACTTCCCATTATGCTCTCATTCTCACATGGAATATCTAGTTTTGTTTTGTGTCTTTCCCGCCCTCTCAAATATTCATTACACAGAGATATTTCATTCCAAACAACAAAAACCATATTCTCCTTTTTTTTTTGGAGGCTCTTATTTCAGGTGTCCATGTGCATTGATTCCCACGAAATTGAATTAGCAATAAGTCTTATGTTGATTTTTCTGCATGTGCAACATTTTAGGGAAGAGACTTATCAATACTCTTGTCCATGGGAATATTTGTAAAGTAATAAAAGTATGAGGAAATCACATGATTACTGTGAATTCTCTCCAGTAATCACAAAATTGTGCTCAATTTTGTACCTTGTGGTTTTCTTTTCCCTTAGGTAGTTATTTCATTTCAGAGCAGAGGAAGACTTGGCATTAACAGATGTAAATGTTCTCCACTAGGCAATTAGAATAAAATCCTTTTTCCTTGAAATTCTGCCAATTTACAATACTGTGAACAGAGGAACAAAAAGAAATGAACTGAATGCTATTAAAAAAAAAAAAAGCCTGAGAAGGTCTGAGAAAGAAATTAATGAAACACATAATTAGCTCTACATAGACACAGAATAAATATTCCTTACTTTAATTATTTTTTTTTAATATTGGTGATAGATATTCTCCCACTGCTCCTCAGCTTCTACATCTTCCTTCCTCCAGAAAAACTTGATTAAATCCTTCCAGCTTTGTGCTGTTATAGGATACTTCTGGAGGGAGTAATGTTTAATTGAAACATAAGTAATTCAGAACAAATCAGTAGAAATGTTAAGAAACATTGTGAGAGTAACAGACACGCTCTGACATCTAAATGCAATTAGGGTGGGATTCAGAAAATTAAGGTATCGTGGGGGAAAACAGCCATGGGGTCTGGAACCAAAGGTATTTGGGGAAAGGTGCATAAAATCTGATTACAAAGGACGGTAGAGGGAAAGGATTCAGAAGGGAAATGGGAAGAATTTGAGGGTAAATTAATATAAGTTCAAGTGTGAGATTGGCCATCTGGCAGCTCATCCCTAACCTGTACCCTCTGGAGAAAGGAAGCAACGGATTAAATGCAGCAAAGATGAGCAAAAATAACGAAACACTTAGAAGAGAGAAATGGGATAAATGAAACCAGAAAGGCCCTGGGAAGCTCTGGTCAAGTTTGTGAGGAAGCAGCGAAACTGCAGAGAGGAGAAAGGCGACTTGAAACTTTTCTCCTTTAAAGAAAGAGCAACAGTGTGAGGTTTGCAGAGGTTCAGCATCCCACTGTTTGTGGGGAAACAGCAGCAAAACCTCAAACACCTGCACAGGCACTTCTAGAAACAGCAAAGAATATCCAGCCAGGAATGTCTCATGCAGAGAGTAAAGGGCAGTCACTGCTGGTAAAATGAGCATCAAAAAACACCACAGGGATAACGGTCTCTTCAGCTACATCTACCAAGATATGTATAGAAATACCTCTGTCTTTGATCTGACCTTGACAAAACCCACTCAGAACTTCAAGGAGAAAAGGACTCTTTAATATGAGGAAGGGCACAGGTTGTGTTTGTTAAAAGAAAGGGACGGAATTTCTGTCTTCCCAGTTTAAACTTCTTCAGCTTTTCAACTCACAACTAATTATTTTCTGTATTCTTTATAATTGGAGGTTCTGTAAGAAATCAAACAAGTTTACTTGTGTTCCAGAGTTTCTTCTGATTCAAGTGTTAACCATCCAATTTATTAACAGAAGACTTCTATTTATTTGTTTTGGATTTTTTTGACATGTCAAGACCATGTACTTTTCGTGAGAAAAAACTGCACCAGATCTGATTATCATATAAATTGTTCTTGAAATAAAATGGGTTAAGAGAAATAAGCACTTGTCAGGTCAGTCCTGCTGCTGTTAGTATCTTAAATCAACCCATCACTTCTGTTCCCCTGCTGCTCCTCTTTCCTGAGGGGATACCACTTTTTCATGATCAGATTTTCCTTTGTTGGGGGTAAGTTGCTGCTAGTCTTAGTAAAGTTATCCTGAAGTAGTTAGGTCAGGAAAAGAAGAAGTTTAAAGAGGGAAAAAAAAAAAAAAAAAAGACACTGAAGCCTAATAAAAGTGTCTTAAATATAAAGATTCCGAGCTAGACAGAGAGTGAGTAATAAAAATGTATTCTGCTTATTATGTTTTCTAATGTGAGGACACTTTGGCATTTATTTCACTTTTTTTGTATGGAAGGACATGAGATGAGATAGTACAGCCAAGGGGGTTACTATTCATAGATACCCTTGGAAGCTGCCAGTCATCCCAGCCAATAGCTCTGGAGAATGGAAAATTCATGAGATAGGAAAAGTAATATAAAGATGTAAAGCAGCATTTTGCCTTTCGTCCCTGGGTCAAAGCTGGTTCGGGTGGGTTCTCTCTCAGAAATAATTAGTAATACATATTATATGTGTTGTAATTATATTCCTGAATTTTTAAAGGTTATACCAGGTAGGCCTCTGTGCTGATATCCAGTGGGATATTAGGAGCAGGATGTTGGTACAGCTCTTTCTGTGTGGCCCTTGGCAGGAAATTAAATATGATTTTGGTTGTCCATGTCTTATGAGCCCTTCTTCCCTCCCCACCCTTCTCCACCATCTCTTTTGGAAAAAAGAAAAAAAAAAAAAAAGGCCAAAAAGAAGGAACCCTCCCAAGCTTTCTTGTACTCTTAGTGTTTTTTTCTTTATTGTTCATATTTTAGCTGAAATGGTCAGTTGGAAAAGTTGGTGCTTCAAGCATGTGTGTGTTTGAAGGAAGGATCAAGCCAAGTATATCAGTGGCTAAATGAAATAATTATCTCTGGACAAAATGGCTTTGTGATGGCAAAATGTTTATCATTAGAAGCAAAAATTCTTCCAGCAAATAACTGAACTTCCACTTGTCTTCTCATTCAGTCTGGTTGTGACAGCAGTAAAGGGGTGGAAATGATTGAGACAGGAGAGGTGACTCTGCTGGTTAAGTGGACAATTAACTACTCCTAAAATCAACCAGAAGTTTAACACCATGATTTCTGAGTCTTTTTCTTACCTTTTATTTTATCTTCCCCCCCCAAAAAAAAATCTTTCTTCAGGGTTTTTGTGGTGGCACAGGTAGAACTGTCCGAAACATCAGATCCAAGCAAATAAAAGTAGGCCTTTACCTGAATATGTTAAGGTATTCTCTAGCAATTCTCCTTCTGCACCATGTCTGAGAATACAACAATATTTGAGGATAAAGAACACTGAGATCAGTAAGGGCTGAAAACATTTCAAAGATACAAACCTTGATAGGAATTTGAAGTCTCAGTGTTTCATTCACTCCATGTCACGACATGATTATACAATTTCCTTCTAAAATTCCTTAATTATTTCCATATTTTCACTCCTGCAGAGAAATAAGCTCTTGCTTGGTTTTGGTAGGATGCCACAGTTCCCATTTGGTTTGTTTAGTTTGAAAAAGGTACAGTGAGTTTAAACCATCAAAATTGATCCTTTCATACAAGAATTGTTCTTGCCCCCAGCGAGGCAAGAACATTTTTGGCACACTGCACCAGTGCAAAGAGTTGATGATTTGCAGGAAAAAAAAAAAAACACACGAGTTTTCTATAATTTTTTATTCAACAAGACTTCAGTTTTGTTTCGTATAATATTAGAAATAGATTTCTCAGCAAACGCTTTTCATGCGAAACTGTTGCAATAGCAAAATGCAAAGTTAATCAAGATGAAAAGCAACTCACAGGAGTTCAGAAGTTCAGAACCTTCTGCTAAATACCTCTTAAGAAAACCAAGTGTAGGATTTCTTGGCTCTGAAGTTGTGGGTTTCCACTAATTCTGAGATGCATGGCCAGAAACCCACAACAATACTTTGAATACTTTTAATGGGCATTGATAATAACAGGCTACAGATTCCCTCGGTCCCCTTTTTCCCTCCCACTTTTTTTGCTTCCCGCATGTTAATCTGGCATAATTAATTGCAACTGGGAGTGCTGTCAGTCTTTTATCAGCTGCAGATTTATGGAGTGGGTAAGCTGCTGATTATTAGGATTACTAAGAAGGTCCTCCTGATAACTGAGTGCTGGGCATTTCTGGGCCTTAAGTTTGGGGTTTTTCCTATATATATATATATATATATATATATATATATATTTTTTAAGGAAGGAAAAAAATGTGCATAAAAACATAAGTGGTGGATATTTTCCAGTGAAGTTACAACTTGAAAGGAAGAGACATAATTGCAGTTTTACAAACTCATAGAGCAGTAATGCAGTCCATTAATTCCATACCTGAATATTTTTCAGGATACATGAGGGAGAAAGATGACATATTGGTCAAATCAATCCCATGCTCAATCCTAAAATGAGTATTTTTCAAGTAACCTGGCAAAACTCTGTATTGACTAAGATAAATTTAAAAAGGCTGTTTTTTTTCTAATCTCCACTTCCCATCTATTAAAAAAAAATTTAGAAAGTGCACCTTTTGCAAGTATTCCCAAGCCTGAAAAAGGAAATATAAATGGATACTTTTAATGCAAGAGCCTGCAAACACACTTGGTTCCTAATTAGTCTGTTATGGTGACAGACAAGTCAATGGCAGAAAAAGGAACCCTGAAGGGGAAACAGAAACATCCCTGAATTATCCACAGTTTCCAGCCCAAATCCCAAACACTCATATTCTGAAGAAAACTGACTCTACCCCAGGCAAAACCAGCATGCAGACAAATATCATATGAGGGAGGTTTGATTTTTTTTTTTCCTGCTTAGAGAAAGAATTGTCCAAGTTGCTTTTACGCCAAGCTGTGTCAGGTACCTAAAGCAGAGATTTGTGTTTTTGCAGCAACTTATCATTTCAAGTTTATCTCAACAGCGTTAGTGAGGACTTAGCTGTGGATTCTTCTTTCTTTTTTTTTTTTTTTTTTTTTTTTTTTTTTTTTTAATCTTCACAGGTTGTCTCTCCCCACTGAATGCTGTTCTCCCCTGGGCCTGGTGACAGCCACTCCTTCTCATACGTTTAACAGGAATGGACCCTCAGGAATTTCTCAGTGAGCTCCAAGAAGCTTTAAATGGGGACAAGAACAAAGCAATCAGTGCATTTTAGAGGACAGAGTCAAAACAGAGCGCAGTGAATCCTGCAGGTGTGGGTGCTGCCCATGATAGTTAGAGGTTCATACGCTCTCCCCCTTATTTAGGACAAAATCTCTTTGTAGGAAAAGACTTATCCTCCTCATAATTTTGAGCACAGTTCAGGCTGATGAAAGTAACTTAATTGTTCACCCTTGTGAGGTGAAAGTTCTTCATCAGCTGCCTTTAAAGGTTTCTGAAAGGCATGGTCTGGGATGCTCTTACAGTGCCAGTACAGCAGCCACATCAAGCTCTCAGTGGTCCTTGCTAAATAAATGGTCAGTGCCCTCAGGGTTTGTATGAAATAACACCCTCAGCTGATTGAGAGGACCTCACCCTCACAGATTGAGACTGAAAAATGGGGAAAAATCTCCTCCTAATCAGTGCTCTTGGTTCAGCCAGTGCTGTGAGGGGGTGAGAGGAGGAGAATTGGGGCAAATCAACATCCTACCATCCTCTGGTGTGTGCTGTTCAGAGAGCCCTGCACTGCCTGCCACCATCCCCTCTCCAAGCAGAGGTTTTCCTCCAGGATTAAACTCCCAGAGACACGACAGGTGAGGTGGGATGGCACTGTGTTTGGTAACTTCCATGGGGGGTGTGATGAGGGGAGGAATCTGCATCCAGCTAAGGCAGAGCAGGGGGCAGGGGAGTTGCACTGATAGGGAAGGACAGGGAAGGTCATGGGCTTGGAGAGCCCTGTGTGAAGGCAGCTGTGTGGGAGGCAGCGGGAGCATCCTAGGGAGTGGTCCTGGGAAGAACACCTGCTCTTTCCACGTGGAACAGAGTGCAGGATGGTGCACTGCTGCTCCTGGATGCAGTTTGAAGTTGTTGCTCTGGCAGCTCTCCCCTGTCATGTGAGGGAGGGAATTGATTGCACTGACTGATTATTCTGCATGTTGGTTTCATTCTCCCTCTCCCTCCACTCCTGGCACACACTCACACACACATCCCTTCTCTGCCACCTCCTAGGAGACAAGATCTC
>NW_020957178.1:0-1666 GCF_003031625.1 Empidonax traillii | reverse complement strand
TGGTTTCGCTGTACTGCTCCTGTACTTCCACAAGGAGAGGGATCTCTTTTCAAATTTTGACCTTGAAATATCATTTTCTTTGATCTGTGTGAGCCGTGGGAATGGTGGGGAGGGGATATTACTTCCTGCAACTGGTTTGTAGGACTACTCTGCAAGTGAATGCATATCTGAATGGGGCTACAGAATTCTGTTAATTGTTCCTAGATATGTGTACAACTCTTCATGCAGGAGAACGACCCTGCTGCTGACAGTATAAAATCCGTTGTTTGCACATTATAAGAAGAAATGAAGTAGCACTTACACATTTCAAAGCACAGAAAACTTCAGAATAAGCTGCTGATAATTGAGGCAACCACCACAAACAATACTGAGTCTGTATATACAGTAAGTCAGCAATATGTTAGAAATCTTGTGTTAAAGGAAAACAGCTTGACTTAAAGTAGGACTTAGAAAACTGTTTAAGATATTGGAGAAAAAGAGGGTATCAGAGGGCTCTGGTAATACATGCCTGGGCAGCATTTGGAATGCCAGAGTAGCCTACTGCATACAGGATAATAAATATGTGCAGTTGTCTTCAGTCTGTGCTCTTCACCTGAAGTCTGGAGTTCATTTGAAAGCATGCTGCAATTTTTTCTACCAAAATATGGAACATCCTGCTATTTTTTACTCTAAACAGTTTAAATTACTCCTTTAAATGGATTCATTTCTATATCAATTTCTGTTTGCTTGTGGAACCCAATTTCCTTCCTTTTAAGCATGTTTTCTGCTTGGAAACAAGGGTTAACAGAGAAAAATGGTCCATTTGATGTGTAAGAGCTGTGTCAGTTCCAAACAGGCCTCGGGGAGTCTGCAGCCTTTATGTGCCCTGATTCTTTTTAGAAGTATTGATGTGAGGAGAAAGAAAAATAATAAGTAAAGTGTCAATCTGACAGTTTCTGAGACTCTGCAGGAGCCAAGAGCAGTGCTTCCAAAAAGGGCTTTCAGAAACTTAAATTTCCTTTTCAACAAGACAGAGTCAACGTCTTATCAAAGCCTCCTCTGATGGTTGCTTATAGAGCTCAGTAATGGTTACATATCCTGAGTTTCTTCTGTAGTTTCTGGACAAAGGGGGCCATTGAAAGGGCACAGGGAGACTCCTGCCAAACTCTCTCCACTGAGTGAAAGCAAACCCAAAGTGTGGTCAGAGAGCATGAGTTCCTGAAGCTGCCTTTGTAGTTGCTCTGCTCAATTCTTAGATTTTAAGACAAGGAAAGGTTGTTATCACCTGAGCATTCCAGGATTGCTGCAGTTCCTAGCACCCATTGATTTCAATACCCTTTTAGACTTCAGATGTTTTAAAAACTCAGGCAGATACTATTCAGCCTGTCCTGCACCCTTTTAAAGTTCAAAGCCACGTGTAAAAACGCCAATTCAACCTCTTCAGGCACTTAGACCTTGGAACATTCTCTCCAAGCTGAGCTGCAGGTGGGAACCCTTTCCCTTCCTAGGTTCTTGGGTGGGATTAGAGAGGCAGCAGAAGGTCCTGGATGGCTCAGCCTGGAGCACTGTGGAAAGGAAGGTCAAGGAGAAAGGACATTTGTGGGATTAGCTCAGTATGGAGCAGCCCAATCTCCTTCCTATGTCCACTGTGTCACTCAGACCAGTTAAGGGAGTGTGGTTGCAAAAA
>NW_020957177.1:42872-44571 GCF_003031625.1 Empidonax traillii | reverse complement strand
CCAGGGCCTGGAGTGTTGCTGTGGATGGCACAGGGAACACCAGCCTGCAGCTGAACCCCAGGGGAGGTGCAGGCACAGCACAGGCAGCAGCTTTGCACAGAAATTCCACGTAGCAACACACTGGAGCTATTTCTGCCGTTGCTTGGGCCTTTTCTATTCCAAATGAGATTCCTTTTTTTTTTTTTTTTTTTTCTGGGAAGGGAGACTTCCACCAGCTGGGAAGGAGTGAGAGCTGAGCAGGCTCTGCAGCTTCTCATGTTCCAGGTCACATCAGGTGAACACAGAGGGAAGTCCCACCTGGGACAACCCCACCCAGGTGGTGGCAGGAGTGAATTTTGCAGGATAAATCTGCAGGGTGGCACATTTATCCTGGTGGCAGAGCCCAGCCAAGCCACCACGACCTGGGAATGCAGCTGGGCTGCTGAGGGAACACCTCCCCAGCTGCAAGTGAAAAAAGGGATGACGGGGAGCAATCGCTACAAACTGACGCCTCTCATTGTATAAAACATAATTTAATACATACACATAATGGCACCTGCATACAATACTGTCTTACAGCCATGTCTGAATAGAAAATATTCATTGTGAGCCGCCTTCAGCATGAAGACTCTGTTAATCACTGTCAGATCACTGCTTTAAATAAAAGTAGAGTGTCAGCCACTGGCCCGTGTCTTAATACTGACACATTTGAAGATTAGGAGGGTAAAGCTGTCGAGAGGTGGAACTTTTTGGCAAAAGTGAGAGGTGATGAGGGAAGTTTGCTGATGCAGAAACTCGAGGGTCAGGCTGGTGCTGTGTCTGTGCCTCGCAGAGCTCACCCCGGGGGATGAGTGATTTTTTTAAGCATCTTCTTAGGAAAAAAAAGAGTAGAATAGCTACTTTGAAGAGCTCATCGGGGTGGTACCACAGGGAAGGCAGCAGGGATGGATCCGTGTTTTGTCAGCAGGAGGCAGCAGTTCCACCTCTCACGCTGCATAACACACCTGAAACCTCTCCAGCGTGCGGAACGAGGGTGTTTTTCACCTGTTTATACAGCTCTGCCGCGTCTTTACCCTCCCAATCCCAGCTCCTCGTAGGGATAATCATGTAGATCCTTCAGTTTGCCCCCCCCCCCCCCAAAAAAAAAAAGAAAAATAGCCCTTTATTCCCTCCGGGAGCTCGAGGAGCTGCACCCACTGCCATCTGGTCTCCAGCCAAGGCAGCACGCGCGAAGGAAAATAGTCCAGGAACCCTCCCCGTGGCTTTCCCAGCTCCGGTTTCCATGGAGAGCTTGGCAGCAGGGATGCAGAGGCAGCTCCTCGGAGCAGCGTTCCAGCGGAGCCCCCCGGAGGTGGGGATGTGCTCAGGCACAGGAGCGAGGGCAGCGGGACAGCAGAGGGGGCTGCCAGCAATCCCGGGAATGCTGGCAGGGCAGCAGGTCCCCCTGAGGGGACAGAGCCGACCAGAGCCCCGGGAGCTGCTACTGGAAAGGGGGTTGTGTCACCGCCGCCGCCACCTCGGTGGGTTTGGGGGGCAGGTACTCGGGCCTGCTCATGGCCACAGTCCTGGTGAAGCAGCGCAGGTTGCCCGTCTTGAGGGCGCACTGGACGGGCCAGAGGATGATGCAGAAGAGGATGATGATGAGGGCGGAGAGGAGGAGGATGCGCTTCCAGTCGTCGCACACCTCGCAGCGGGACAGCCTCCCCGCCAGCCCCCTCGG
>NW_020957177.1:1986-41752 GCF_003031625.1 Empidonax traillii | reverse complement strand
GGAGGTCACCACGATGGGGCTGATGGGGATGGGGATCTCACCGGGAGAGGCAGGGGTTGGGCTGGTGGGAGAGTCCGGAGTGCTGGAGTGCCACAGCTGGGAGAAGCACGACATGACGGAGCCCCGGGAGAGGAACAGAGCCCTGGGAGCCTCTGGAAGAGAGGAAAAACCACAGCCTTCGTTTTAAACAAGGTGGAGACACCGCCCCGTCACCAGCCCCGCGTTTAACCCCTCAAAAGGACCAAGAGAGCAAGTTGGTGGCTTCCACTGCACTCCCGAGGCTGGAGTGAGATCCCTGCCAGAGGGGAGAAGCACACCGGGCAGCTGCGTCCCGAAGGGGAAGTCAAACCTCCTGCACACAGAAGCAAGGAACCCGCCGAGATCCACCACGAGCCAAAAGCCTTTGCACCAGGACACCACCAGGATGGCAGATGGGAGCAGTCCTTCCCCCCAGGAATTCCTCCCTCCGGGCACCAAGAACACACAGGACACAGACCTACCCCGGGTGGTGCTCCCCGACACCTGAGCAGGGAGGAGAGCAGAAGACTCCATGAGGGGCCTCGCTCTGGCAATCTATTAGTCTGGGAGGCCCTCAGGGATTATGGTGGCAGCAAGAGCAAGGCCTAAGAGACAGATAACACCGTTCAGGCGTGGGGGGGGGGGGGTGGTGTGACGGGATGAGCCCCTTTGGGGCGCTCAGGCAGAGCTCTGCGCCTGGATCTGCGGTCCTGCTGCAGGTGTGAGTGAGGCACCACCCGAGGTGTGGGATCTGAACTCCCTCGTGTCACGGGAGAGCCCGTGGAAGGGGAGAGAGTAGCTTTATGGCACGGTTTGTCCCCTCCTCAGCACCTCTGGCCTGTCACCGTGACACAGCAGGGCGGGCAAGGCTGGAGGAAATGGCCTTGGGGGCAGAGCAGGGGGAATTCTCGGCTGCTTCCTTGTTGCTCCGATTCCCCTGAGGATACACAGCTCTTCCCCCTGCTCAGCCCTGCAGGAGGGTCAGCACCAAACCCTTGCTGCCCTGTGCTCTCTGCTTGGGTGTGCAGGAAGGAGCCCCGAGTGGCTGATGCTCCAATTCCAGCTTTACAAATGACTCCAGTTATTTCATCCGCCTCGTTCTCACCTTCAGTCCAGGTTGTTTTACACCAGACCTGCAGCTTCACCAACACCCACGCTCAGCTTTTCAGCTGCTTCAGAGGTTTCACCCCAAAGCAAGTGTTTGGCTGGAGGAAATTCCTGGTGACAGCCCCGGTGCTGGGACGCCCGGGGAACATTTTTTGGGGATGTGTCACCGAACTAGCCGGGCTTGATTCTCCCTGTTGGGAGATCTGCTGATGACAAGCCAGAAATGTGCAGGTTGGTGCTGTAATTACAGCTCTGCAGCCAGGCCAGCAGGGCCCAGTGTGGACCAGAGACATACAAAGGATAATTTAAGGGATCAGAAGGACCAAGTGTTCCTCACATTGCACTAAAATAAATCTCCATTATTTCAGGGTGGAGAAGTCTCCCCTCTCCCCTGGCGTTGCCAGAGCTGAAACCACCCTTCAGAACCTCCCTTCTTTTCCTTCCCCTTAATCTAAATGTTAAATTTGGTGAAGCTTCTCCTCAAGTTAAATTTGGTGCACTTTGCAGCGAGCTGGAATGGTTTTTTTAATTTTTTTTTTTTCCCTGGCTCCAGATCTCTGTGCATGTTTAACACGATCTGGCAGATGCTGATGAATTACAAATCCAAGCCTAAATTGGCACAGAGATGAGGGAAAAACCCCTGGGTGTGTTTATTTGTTTTTTGGGGGGGTGTTTTGATTTTTTTTCCCACTAAATTTCTGCCTCCATCCTCTACACCCAACTCTCTGCAGCTCCTGAGTGTTTGTCAGAGGTTGTGAGCAGTAAAACCAGTGGCAGGAGGCAACCTCAGAAAGAGAGAGCCTGTGCTTACACAAGCTGTGATTTCACAACCCGTGTTATGAAATTAAAGCTGTTCTCTTGAGGGTTTTTAACCGCTCTCTAACGTGTCAAAGCAACATCCTGGCAGTAAACTTGGAAGTTTACTCACAACAGCTGCTTCTAAAACGAAGGCACAAGCCTTTGCCTGCGTTTCTAACTTTGCTAAAGGTGGTTGTGACACCGTCGAGGTGCCTTAGTTGTGACAAATTTAGAGGCCCAGTTATTTTTATCGACACCTGGGTGTGATGTGGCACCTGGATCAGGCAGTTCCACAGATAATGGAGTTAAGCTGGGGAGACACGAAGAGCTGAGCCATGAGACAGGTGGAATTCATGCTCTGCCCCACGGGACACGTCAAGCCTCCCCCACTCTGCTCATGTCTTTTTAACAGAATTGATTGGGGGTTGGGGTTTTTGTTTGATTTTCTGATTTTTTTTTTTTTTTTTTAATTCAGACTTCCCATGGTCTCTCCAGACCCTGCTGCTGTTTATCTCCTTTTACCAAATATTTACCTGGGCTTTCCAGAAACTTCAGGGACACCAGTAAATAACGAAACCAGTCCCTGAGAGACACATGAACTCAGCAAATAAATTAACTCACTAAACAAAACTAAGTACATAAATAAAACTAAGTACTTCAGGACTCTTTTACAAGTTCCAGAAAACCTCTTTCTACCCCACAAAGAGATCACAAGAGTTCTGCTACATCAGGACAGTGGCCAGCACTGTTCTAATGGTCCCCTGCTGGGGATCTTTAACTCAGAGAAAAGAACACCCAGTAAGTCAAGAGGCGTGGAGCAGATTAAAGTCGATAAATACCTGTTCAGGGTGCTGTTAGAAGGTGGAAAGCATGTTCTGGCCTCTTGATTTCTACCCCTGAAGAGTCTTCTCTCCAAGAGGGGCTTTTGTATTTATAAGTGTCCTCTCGGTGTCCCAGATCCAGGGGAAGGGGTGGGGGAAGGTTTTCCTGGCAAGACAAGTGACCTCCAGGAGCTCCCTGAGCACGAGTGGCCCCGGTAGTGCAATGCAAGGATCTTTTATACCTTCCTGTCTGGAGGTGACTTACCTGCTCCACCTGCCCTTCCCCATCCCCACTGAATCATTCCCTGGCTCTGAGCGCTCCCGCTCGGGCCGGTTCCTGTGACAAACAGGGCAGGCTGGAATGCTCCTGATAAGGGACACCTGCCTGGGGGAAATGGTTAGTTATTCCTCTTCTCTGACCCTCTGCTCTGCTGGTATATTCTGGTTTTTTGAGGGGGCTTTTAATCGCTTTCCATAATCTTTTTTTTTTTTTTTTTTTCCTGGTCACATTTTCACCTCCCAAAAGAGAATTTCACCTCCAAATTTCCCCTCAAAAACACAGTTGTTCCTCTCTTGTGGTGCCTCCATAAAAACCTAAATAATTTGAAAGTGCCTTAAGAGCAGACACCAGGTTCTGACAGTCTCATTTCTTGTGACTGGCTGAGGGGGGAAAAAAAAAATTGGTTGCAGTAGAAAAACCCAGTATAATTTAAAAGCCTGAAAGCTGTTTATAAATTAATTGAACCACTCTATGCAATCATCTGTCTGCTTTGAGCCCCTCTGCGATTTTTCAGGGCAATACTCTATGGATTGGCACAGAGGGGGAATTTCATTCTCTGCAGCTTAACATGGAGAAATATTATTCCACCTGCAAAGCTTTTGTGGTTCAAAGGACATCAGCCCACGATCCAGAAAAAGAACAAGCAAATTTACATTTGTGGGCAGATAAGGACACAAAAGAGGGGTGGGGGGAGAGAGACAAACATCCAGCATTTGTTCCAGCCCTTATTTGTTGCAGACACTGTTTTTCTTTGTTCTGTTTCTCAATAAAACCAACACAGGATGATTGTGGATTTTTTTTTTTTTTTTCCAGGAAGCCCCTCCTTTAAAAACGGGTGAAAAACTGAGGAAAATCTCTTGGGACAGAGAACTGTCTAAATCCCACTGATTTTAGGGGCAGTCAGATAGAACTTGCTTTGGATTCAACACTCCCCCATTCCAGGTCACACTTGTCCAGGGAGCTAAACAAGAGAAGCACGATGAAACCACCCAACCTTTAGGACTGATTAAGTTTTAGGATTAAAAATTAAGCTTCCTGGCTCCTTCCATAGCGGCTTTGCTCTGGTGGGTGGTTCCAGAAGACAAAACACCCAGTGGAGATGCAGGTGTAGACTAAACATTCCCAGATCCGCATCCCACCCGGGGCAGCTCCATCCGTGGAGAGAGAGCGTGGGAATAACCACCCCCCTGCAGGAGGCTGAGCTGGCAGCACCTCGTGGAGCTCTCCCGGCCTTCCCACCTATTTATCCCTGGCTCAGGGGATGAGTGAGGCTGGCGGCAGCTGACGCAGCAGGATGTTGGATGCAGGGATGGGAGTCAGAGCTTTAGGAGTGTCGCTGCTGCCTCAGTCACTCTCAGGAGCACAGCGGGCTGGGAATCAGCACCGTTTCGGTACCACGGCAGGGGATGTGGCCTCAGGAACAAAAAAATCCACGCTGTGGGTCTGGCTGTTTGCCCTGGAAGTCGGAGGAACAGCAGTGATTTGATTTTTAAAGCAAGACACGGGTGATTTTTAACCCTTTGCCCACTGGCAGGATTGCTGAACTGCCACCGTCAATGTTTCAGTGTTCCCAAGGGCTTCTTTCCCACCAGGAATGGGTTGATTCCATCCCAGGAGCCGAGAGCCTGGGGCAAACTGGGCTCCTCCTGGCTCCTCCCTCTCCAAGGGATGAAAAGGCACGGCCTTGGGATGACGAGCAGGGCTTGCCTCCCAAAAGTGAGTGGGAGGTTTGCTGTTATTTTTATCCTCGGCTTGGAAGGGAACAGACCTGGCACGTCAGGGAGCTGCAGCTGGGCTGGGGTGGATTCCCAGGGCACAAGATCTTGGAGCAAAGCAGGAGCAGTGACTTTGTTAACACTGTTAACAAAGCTCCTCCAAGGGATTCCCCCACTGCAGGTGCAGGGATGTGCAAACAGCAGCCTGAAAACACTCCTTCCAGACTGATTTTCCATGCAGGAATGAGGATGCTGGGGTTGGGATGCTGAGATGAGATGGAGGAGGTTCAGGTCCTCGCTAAGAGCGCTGGGATCTTGAGCAAAACACTGAATTTTCAAGGGTTTCTGGGGCTTGTTTGCTAAATAAAGAGATTTATTTCGTTCAGGAAAAGGAATCACAAGCCTTGATTTTTGGTCTGGGTTGTGGATTTAGGTGGAAGCTGGGAGGGATGGATGTTGCACAGGGCTGGTCACAGCAGCTCCAGGCAGGGATCTACTGTGGGATCCCACCTGCAGTGAATAACTGGGATTGAAACATCGACACTTTCAACCCTCAGACCCTTCCCACCATCACTTCTCCTCGTTTTCCCAGCACCAGTGGCCACTGCCACCTCATCCAGGAGCGGGGGTGAAGGGATGAGATCTTCTCAAGGGTTTGGACTCTTGCCAGGGGGATTTAGGAGGGTTTGCCCCGAAAAAGATTATTTCTCACAGCAACTGTTTGAGGACAGGACCATTTAAAACTCGCAAGCCAGTGTGAAGAGAGGCAGAGTAATAAAAACAGATGGCTGATTATTGAGTTTTAAGCTGTTTCCTTGGCTTGTCTTTACCTCCACCACTGCCCAAGTATATAACTCTCTTTATCCTCCGTGTAGTTAGTTCAGCTTATCTCAGGTGATAAGTTAAACCACCCAGTAAAAATGGGTGGAAGGAAAAATCAAAATGCACCAAGCACTGAGCAGCAAAGTCCCTCTGATGCCTTTCTCCCTTCAGGCAAGGCTGGCAGGTTTATGATGTCCCAGCAACACATCTGGGGGTGCTGCCCTCTCGTTCACGTTTGGGGTGTTTGTTTTTACAGCTCTGATTTGTGGGGGCCACATCCTAAGGCTGTGTTTGGAGCCTGGAAGGGCTTTAGGAGGCTTTTTTTTTGGGGGGGGGGTCTGGGAGAAACCTCAGGGGGGCAGATCCTGGAGCACAACAACATAAAGAGCCAAACCAACCCCTCTGGAGCCTGTGCAGGACAAAATTCTAATATATAGTGCTATTTCTGTGGGGGGTATTCAAGGATCTGCATCTTATTTTCAAGGGAAAAAAAAAATACAGGTGTGCTGGTTTTAACTGGCTGAGACCCAGCCTGGCTAAACCTAAGGCCCTGGTGCAACAGGGACAGAAGTCTCTGCAGGGTTAAAGGCAGAAATCATATTTAGATTATGTGAGGTTCTATTTTTCTTAATTATATTTTCTGTTAGCTCCCACATTCACGTGCTCAAAGCCGGTGAAAACACACACACACACACACACACACACACCCACACACACACATCCCTCCCTCCCCAGGTCTGTGGGGTTTGAGCCAGGTCCAGCTCAGCAGCTGAGCTCCCCACCTCCCACTTATCAGCTGCTAATCAGATGCACCAGAAGTGGGACCTGGTACTGCCTGAGTTCTGCTGATAAACAATTCCTTGGCCAGGAGCTAGCGCTGCTGTTTTTTGATCCTGCAGCAGTTCCCGGGAGTCAGGAGGGCTGATGCTCCAAGCAATTACTGCTCCAGGGTGGTAAACAGCTCCATTAAGTGATGTTTCCCATCACGGAGCTCTTTTATTTGCCCGAATTCACGTGCAGGCAGCTCCCAGCCGGGGTGTTGGCCCCGAAGTCTTATCATTGCTGCAGTCGTTTGGACCCGGGCTAGACTGGGCTATTTAAATTCCAAAGGATGTGTTTGGGTACTGCCAGGAAAGAGCCAGTGGTGAGTCATCAGATAAGCTGGATGGGAGCTCACTGCGGGATAGTTTTAATGTAATTATATTTTACCCTTCTCTAACTGTTTCTATCAGAACAATCTCAAGGCACTTGACAGACACGGTGATTTGAGCCTTCCAGTAACTGTGTTTTATCCAACCATGTTTACAGCTGGGCACGTTTTTACAGCCCAGGCACAAAAGGGAAATGCTGCTGTGACTTCTGGGCAAGTGGTGCCCCTTGGCAGGGCAGAGTCACTTCCCAGAGCAGAGGGATGAGGCTCTGAACAGCTGATGGGGTGGGAAACACCGCCACGGTTGTGATAATTCATGGGACGGTTTGGGTTGGAAGGGACCTTAAAGGACATTTAATTCCACCCCCTGCCACGGGCAGGGACACCTTCACTGGCCCAGGTTGCTCCAACCTGGCCTGGGACACTTCCAGTTCCTGAGGCTTCCTTGAAGCCCCTTCAGCTCCTGGAATGTCCACTAAGGCAGCCTGACACAGATTTAGAGCAAAAACTCCTCCTGTCTGAGCCTCAGATCGTGCCCCTCAGGCGACCCCTGCCCCCCTAAGCGATGCCCATCTCCACTGTTCAGGACCCACGTGCCTCGTGCCTGGGCAGCCTAATCTCCCTCAAACACTGGATCCACCTGGCACCCAGCTTTGCTCTCAGTTTCCTGCAGTCACCAGGAAAGCACCACCACGATTAGATAATCATTACAAGGCGCAGAGGCAATTTCCCTGGCACTCCAGCACTCAGGTGACTGTCACACCTCGGGCCCTGTGATTCAGCTCCTCATGGCCCCGGTGCTCGAATAGCAGGAATAACATCCATTCCCTGGGCATAAGGTCAGCTCTTTTTATTTATTTTTTTTGTGTCTTCTAGCCCATCATTTCTGAAGGAGTAAGTGGCTTGGACTGATGTGGTGTGTAAATCACTGGTGATCCCCGAGACCACGACGAGGAGGTTCTTGGCTTTCCCAGTGTTTGTTCTGATAGTGGCTCGCAAGGAAAGTTGGAGATCAAAAGCGATGAACAGTGGCCCAAAGGAAGAGTAAATCCCACCAGAACTGAGGTCTGGGGAAGTATCCCATGGACCTGGCTGGGTGGATGTGAAATCACCCCAGGAGCTGCAGCTCCAGCTCCTTCAGGGGCTGTGAGAGGCTCAAGTGCAGCTGATTTGAGATACAGTGCCCAGGAACCAAAGGAATCGACCTCCCAAACATTAAGGGGTGTTCTTCCCACGGAGGAGGGAGGGAACTGTTGTTGCCAGCCCTGGGATAAGTGATCCAGAGGCAGCTGCAGCCATAGAGTGTCATGGAATCACAGTTTATGTTGGAAAAGACCTCCAAGGGCATCAAATCCAACCATTCCCCTGGCACTGAGCCCACCACTGAACCATGTCCCCAAGTGCCACATCTTTTAAACACCTCCAGGGGTGGTGATTCCACCGCTTCCAGTGCCTGACCACCCTTTCCATGAAGAAATTTTCCCCCATATCCAACCTAAAACCTCCCCGGTGCAACTTGAGGCTGTTCCCTCTTGTCCTATGGCTTGGGAGCAGAGCCCGACCTGGGTACAACCTCCTTCCAGAGACTTGCAGAGAGTAATAAAACCCCCCTTTTCTCGTCCCCAAAGCCTCCTTTTTGCCCAGGCTGAGCATCTCCAGCTTGCTCAGCGATGGAGGGGGGAGGGCAGAGCTCCCAGGCTCTCACCGACACCTTAATCGCGGGTTAATTGCCCGGGTGATTGTCCCAGCTCGTGTTCCTGCGGGGTTACTCACTTCCCGGTGACATCACGAGCTTGGGAAACGGCCTGTGATGTCAGAGCTGAGGAGGGAATGTCTGCAGGGACCTCCTGCTGCTCCTCTCCGGGGACTCTTCCTTACCTAACAATCCACCTGCCCTCTGCTGGCAAAATTCCCCCCCTTCCCAGCGAGTGGGATGTGCTCTGCTGGATTTGCACCTTGGCAGCCAAGTGGATTCCTCATCCCCACGGCAGGAGTGGTTGGCAATGCCCAGAGCACATCCAGGCAGGAAGGGGGGTGGTTGGGATGTTAATTCATCCCACCAGGGGCACTTTCTGGCACACCAGACCCGAATTCCAGCGTGTGGCTCCCCATGGGAAGGACCTGCTGGTGGGGGTGAGGAGGGACAGGGTGCCCTGTGGTGTTTGTGGTGTCACACCCTGAGTGTTCTCTACCAACGCTGACCCTTCCAGGGTTACAAACAGCACGTTCTGAGTGGATCCCTCGTTGCTTTCTTCACCCCACGGGAATCCACCAACTCGAGATGGATCTGATGACTGACAGACTTTCCCAGCAACCTCCAGGGACAAGGGTGACCTTAAACTCTTTGTTTCTGTCCTGTTAACGGCATGGAGCTGAAGGAGGAGAGGTTTAGATCAGATTTTGGGAGGAGATCCTTCCCTGTGAGGGTGGGGAGGCCCTGCAGGAATGACACCAGAGGGTTGTGGGATTTGTCCCTCTGCAAATAAAGGCAAGGCAGACTCCTTGCTGTGTGTGTGATAAAACACAGAGGAACAGGGTAATATTTGCATTCACAGTGAAAAGCATTTCCCATCTGTTCCTGCAACACCAACGCTGGTTTACATAGAAAATGCAAATGTTTGTGGGTTCGGTTGTTGGGGTTTTTTTTTTTACATTCAATTCCTTCAAGCTTAATCCTCTGCTAAACAACAGCTACTTGCAGGGAGTTCAGTGGGAAATGAGGATGCTCAGCAGCCTCTGGGAACAGCCCTTTGGCTCTGCCTCGTGCCCTGCCACTCATCCTGAGCGGAAAAACTCCAAGAGGAGGGCGAGCTCCTTGAAAGCTGAGCTCTGATTGCTGCAAATTCTCCACGGAAATCTCCCTGTCTAGTGAACAGGATGAAAGATTAGGTCCTCAGATGGTGGATCTGAGGTAGCAAAGCCTCAGAGGCCTGGTGCAGAATTCCATTTTCAAGGACAGCACGTGGATGTTACACCACCTGTGCCTTGGAGATCCCTCCTACCACCGCTCCATCTCCAGGAAATACATCAGTGAAGGGGGTCTGAACTCTCTGGTTTAGCTGAGGACCTTCCTGTGAGAGGGAAATACCTCACTGAACAAACTCAGGCTTCCCATCCCTCGAGCTGGAGCTGGAATCACCCAGGCAACACCCTCCTGGAAGCAGGGAGGGAAGGTCAACACCTGGATTTAGTTGGTCCTCGAGTAAATACAGTCCTCAGTGATCAGAGCATAAAGCGAGAGATGAGCTCCTCTGGGGAGGCTTTGATGTATTTTTAATGCACCTGATGCAGACAGTGAAGTGTTTTAGCAGTGGGTGTGACATTACCAGCTGCATTTGGGCATCTATTTGCTTCTCCTAAGTGCCAGCTTAAATATCTGTACCACCAACACGGAATGAATAAGCAAGCTCCTCTGATCCTTCTGGCCCCCTCTTGCTAAGGATCAATATTATGATATAAAATGCTTTGGTTTGATTTTGGGGTTTTTTTTTTGAGGAATAAGCTTCTCCTGAGGGCCTTTCTTTTCCACACCTTGTGCCTCCTGACCTGGGAACAAGCCTAAGTCAGGCTTGGCACAGTTTTCACCGGGGGAAATGAATCTTGTCAGCGCTGCAGGTGCCAGGAGGGGACAGGTCTCTGTGTTCTGAAAGGGCTTTTGATCCGAGCTGACACCAGGGAGACAGAGACCAGGAAAAGATGTAGGAACAGCTCAGTGAGCTGTGACAGCGGGGACAACAAAAAAAAAAAAAAGAAGCAGAAAACAAAGCATGTGTCTCGAGCTCTGCAGATTTGAGAGGTGCACGGAGAATCCACCCGCTCTGATGCACGCAGGGATGCTCCAAGCGTTTGTTTGGGGAATTCCTGTTGGTGTGGAGCACTTGGAGGATTGGATCCCACCCCCACCCCCCAGGAAACGAACATACAGCTCATTTCAGCCTGGCTTTGGTTTTCAAACGGGGTTTATGACGGGGTTTTTGTTTATAAGGAGCGGCTGAAACTCCTTCTGCCCTCCAGGTTTCACCTTGAGCCGGGGTGAGTGCCACATGCCAGGATTGTACAGACGGGATTTCAGGGCCCTGAGTGGGTGCCTGGGAAATTGCTGGTCCCTCTGCTCACGTCCTGTGTGTGCAGGGAGGCACTTTGCAGGTTCCCAGCCCTGGATAAACATCCCCCCCTGACTCCCCTCTCCTGCCCCCAGGGGATGGCCAAGGAATATCCTGGTGGGAAAGGAGGAGCAGAAAGATTTAGGGATCTCAGTTCCCAGCACCCAGGATGGATTGGGGCATCATTAGGATGGAAATAGATGCTAAGGTACCAGTGCCCCCTCTCCAGGATCCCCTCTGGATCCCCTGAGGGATCCATCCCCAGAGCTTGGCAGAGCCATCATTAGAACATTCCTTCCCCACCACCCATCCCATCCTCAGTTCCTGAGGAAAATGCTGAAAATGACACCAGGATGAAGCTTTGGCTTGGTCTTCTGAAGGGTTAAATACCCCTCTCCATGAACTGGCAGATGAATTCCTTCATTTTTTACACTGTGGATAGGACTGGATTTGTCCTATTCTTGGTCATGCTTTTCCCTGGGTCTAGTTGTTTGGTTTTCCTTGTCTTTATCAACATTCAAAGACTCATAGAATACCTCATTTATTTTGTTTATTTTACTTATTTATTTGTATTTACTGTGAACAAAGTAGTGTATAAATACTGGTGGAATATTCAAATACGGAAATGATGTGTTGCTTACGGACCCAGATGACAGGTTTAATAGATGGTAAATAAAAGAGAAGGGGGGGAAAGGGAGAAATAATTGCATCTTTTGCTTAACGTAAAGCAAGCAGAGGGTTAAAAAAATTCCATAGAAGAAGTGATTAACAAGCTCCTGCAAGTGATCCCATGGAGTGGGTGTTAATTTGGGAGGACTGGAGTACAAATAGGAATTCCCAGGGCTAGGAAGGCTTCTTTTCATCCTTATTTTGTGTCTTTTTCTTCACGAACTGAAGACAGCCTAGTGCTAATCAAGCTCTGGGAGATGAACTTGAAGAAAATGAGCTGTAATTCTACTTTTGATGTCCACTTACGCCTCCTGTGACAGGCTGGGAGCTGCGGGATGGAAGCTGGAGGTGACTTTGGTTTTCTGGAAGTTGTGTCACTCTGCAAAGCCTTGTGGAAAAGAGCACAAAGTTGTCATGACTGATCCTTCAGAGAGCTTCTCCTCTCTGCTCCGTGTGTTGGGAAGCTGCACTTGGTGTCCAGGTTATTTTCTATAAGCCTCTCTTGCCAGAAGCTGAACTCATTTCAATCTAACCCCACATTTTAAAGCCAGCAGTGGATGATTTCTGCCGGCGTTCAAGACAACAGCTGAAAGCTGAATTTGTGGCAGGCTGGGAATGCCGAAGTGAAGGTTTGGAGAAGAGGTAATGGGTTTTTTTTCTGGAGGAATTCTGTTCAGCTTTAAACTGGGAGAGCAAATTGCTCTGAGTTTTAAAGGAGAGAGGCAGAGACGGGGATGGGGGGGATCTGAGCCAGGCTCTCCTCAAACACCCTGGTAATGACCGACTTGCAGAAAAGTAATAAAGAAAAAAAACCCTCCAGCCCTCCTTGTTCCCTGCATGCCTTTGGAATTAGGCTGTGAATTTCCTGGAGATGAGAGGGAGCTTTACAAAGCTTGCTGAGGAACGGAAAGCACGAGCTGCCTCCCCGGGGGGGACAGGTTGATAAATGGCACAAAGCTCCCAGTCCTGGAAGTGCCACCGAATTCCCCAAATTCGGGGCTGGCCAGGAGCCTCCAGGCAGGAAATCCTGTTGCGTAAATCTGTTTCCTTGTGGCTTCCCGTGCTGGAATTTTTCTGCAGGAACAATCCAGCCCTTGGTGCTGTGAGGGACTGAGGGAGTTGAGGTGACCAGGGCAGGGATTGTCCCCCCCTGTGCTGGGGCACCTTCAGGGCTCTGTCCAGCTCTGGATCCTTCAGTCACCTCCTATTTCATTGCTCTAAGTAACTGCTGGGGAGGTAAAATTACACACTTGGCAGATTTAGATTAATTGTTGGGCTCAATCTTTTCACACCCTAAATGATTCTGTGTGGCAGATTTGTTGAATAGTCGTGTTCTCCAGTGGTCCAAATACCCTCAAAGCCCAAACTCCCTGGAGAGCAGTGGAATTCTGTGTGCTCCAGGAAATTAATCTGTCAGCAAGGAAAGAAACCAAACCAACAACCCTGAAACCTCTGGGGCTGCAGAAAGGATGATGCTTTTTAAAACACAGCAAGTTTTCTGATTGCTCAAGGACATTTCCCTCAGCTTGCTGCTGTTCATCCTGCCCACATTCCCGTGGTTTTCCCAGCCCCTGATCCGTGCCAGCGCTCCTTATTCCTGGGACACCTGTGCAATACCTCGAGCTCCTCGAAACTCCTTCTGCTGCCATCGATTTTTTTGGGTGCTTATCAAGCCAAATGAAAAATCCTACCAAAGCAGAATGCAATTTACTTTTTAATAAACCTCTCAATGGAAGTCGATATATCACAGAGAATTCTCTTTTTTTTTTTTTTTTTTTTTTTTTTTTTCAAGGGGATAGTAATTAAAGCTATATATTACTGGAAGCATTAAAGATTTAATACACTTTTAGGTATGTTTATAAAGCTCACATTTAATCTTTGGACTCGCAGCAAGAGTGATTTTTTTTTTCCCCCACCCCTTTTTTTTTTTCTTCCCTCCCTCCCCTTCTCCCCGGGTCTAAGCTATGGAGAATGTTTGCAAAGCAACATTTAAACCTCATTAGCCGTAATTCGTATAATTATCATGTTTGATAAATTTGCCTTCGACTAAACAGGCAGAAATAAAGGTTTCATTAAGAATGATGAATATTTATGGGTTAGTGGTTTTTTTTTTTCACCTCCTACCTTTGCTTGCTTTACAAATATTTGCATAGGAAGACTCTGGTTTGCTTTATGATAAAGGAGAGGGAAAGTGAGTTTATAATATTAGGTGCATAATTTGCAGAACACAACTTCTCCTAGAAAAGTTTAGTTCACAGGCATCATAAACAGACAGGAATCTTTCCCCTTCCATGGTTTAAGTGGAAGGGGAGATATTTGGGAAGGAGGGCAAAGGCAAGATAAAGGTGATGAGCAACTCCCAGCATATCTAGATGAAGCCTCCAAGGTTTTTTGTTTTTTTTTTTTTTTCATTTGAATGCCACAAGCCTTTTGTCAGCCCGGCAAAATATCTGATTTAAATGAGCAGCTGAGTCAGAAATGCCGAATTTAAATGTGCATGTGCTCCAAAGTGGGAGAGGAACAGCCCTGGAAACTGGGGAGGGTGCTGATCCTCATAGACATGGAAAACAGCAACAGGTTAAAGGGGAAAAAGAAACCACATGAAAAGCCCAACTAATGGCAGACCTGGCAGAGGAAACTCCTGCCTGGGGTGCAGGTTTGCGGTTTGCAGGTGTCTGAGAATCCCTTACAGAGGATTTACCTATCAGAGCGTCACCCTGAGCAAAACAAAGATGTTTCGCTCCTGTGCAGGAATCGTTCTTAAAGAATGAAACCTCGAGCCCAGCCAGCACTCTGGACAGTAAACACAGCATTTGTTGCCGTGTTCTGAAAGTTTCCCATCAATATTTTGTGTTTCTGACCTTGAAGTTTCGGGGTTTTGTCTATTTTTTTTCGGTGTTTTTCAAACTGGAGCAGCTTCTGTTTCGGTGCAATGTTCTTATTAACAGCTGATTGGATTCCTTGAACTGCTTCTTGTCCTCGTGTGCTTTTAGCTGCAGTCCTTTCTGGCTGAATTTTTGGGGGTAAAACTTGAATTCTGCCTGGTTTATCTTAAACCAAGGCTCACAAACTGCTGCAAATGGAAAAGCACTGCCAAGTTTGCACTGTGAAGTGAGCAGAAAGAAGGGAGCAGAGGGTGGTTCTTACTCAGGGAGGGGAAAAAAAAAGGACTTTAATTCTTCTATGATAAATTATAGGACATAAGAATAATTTATTGTTGGGTTTAATGCCTTTTATTTGTTATCAGACTCTGTGTAGCCTGTAAATTGCTCATCTCCTCCCCTGCTGTAACCCAGGCAGCTCTTCAGCCCATCTGTTGTTTTCTTTTGAACTCTGGAAACATCTCCTTTATCCATCAAGCCTGTGACTGCTTTTCATTCATTTCCTACTTTTAAACGTTCAGGATGAACCACAAAAAAAGCAGCTGTGAGTTCATTTTCCTTTCTTAGAGGGTTGTCTTAAGGGTAAAAACAAGTCAAAAGGCAACTTGTGCATAAAATACAGGTGGTAAGTTGAAGGCTGGGAGTGTTCATCCAGGCAGTATTAAAAATTTTAGTATAATAATAATAATAATAATAATAATAATAATAATAATAATAACAGCAGAGGGAGTTGCTTTTGAGAGCTGTTTTTTTAAATTGATCTGGAATTCTAAAAATCAGGAAATAAAAGAAATACACTGGGATCAGAAGATCTGAAGCCAAGGGCTCCTGCTCCCTCAGAGCATCTCCACACCAGTAAATACCCCCACATGTTTCAGTTCAAATGGCTCTTATTTGAAACATCATCCTCTGTCTGATGTGAAAAGGGAAGGGGGGGGGACTTTAATTCCCATAAATCACAAGAAGAATTCTCTTTGTCAATTAAACAGCTGGAAGTAATCTCAGAGTGACAAGTGTTAAAGTGCCTCAATCCAGGCAATTACACGGGTGATATCCCCCCTCTCCTGAAGGGGCAGGAATAAGTCAGGATGTTTTCCCAGTTCCCAGAAATCCTGCCGGTGGATTAACAGCCCAGAAAAGTGCTGGCAGGGCCGAGTCATCCTCCTGACAAGGCAAGTGAGGTTTTTTGACTTCTCCTCTGTAGGTCAGATCTGCTCCTCATCACAGGATGAGGAGGAAATCTTTGGGAAAGGGGGGTATTTCCCCCTTTTTTTTTACAAGTAAGTTTTATGTTCTTGTTGAAAACAGAAAGGTTTTGATAATTTCCCCC
The DNA here is from genome assembly GCF_003031625.1 of Empidonax traillii. Lineage (NCBI taxonomy): Eukaryota > Metazoa > Chordata > Aves > Passeriformes > Tyrannidae > Empidonax > Empidonax traillii. Next base: position 26,057 of record NW_020957177.1, on the reverse strand, counting down.
CCCCCCCAGCTTTTCCATCATATTGATGCAAATCTGCCAGCAGGTTTTTATCATCGATTCAAAAGAGGAAAAGTTTAAAACCTTCCTAATTCCCACCTGGATCCAACCTTTGGAAGCCTCAATATGGAATCAACTGAGGATGGAGTCACATGGAATCAGTGCTTGCTCGGTGAAGAGGAACCTGGATATTTGAGGTGATGTCATTTAGGGTCATCCCAGCTGAAGAGACGGAATTCCAGAGCGGAAGATTTAAAAATCATGGAATGGTTTGGGTCGGGAAGGACCTTAAAGATCAATCAGTTCCAACACCCATCCCCACGAATTTCTGCAGAGGTTCATGTCGCACAGATATTCTGGAATTATCCTGCAGAAAAAAATGGATATGAGCAAAAAGTGGTTTGTTTTTTTTTTTTCCTTTCCCACAGCCTGGCATGGAGTGGATAATTAGATCCGTAATTAGTAACACACACAATAATTGTTGTTTTGTTTATTTGGAAGCAGTTTGTAATTCTCTATCTACTAAAGGAATGTTAATTAATCCTTTGATGATCTCACTGGGTCCCTTCCAGCTTAGGATATTCTGTGATTCCATGGTTAATTTTGACACCTTTTCTGCCAACATCCCTTGGAGGAGATGCCTGGACATGTGAGAGAAAACCTTGATGAACAGAGCAGGGAGGAAAAATTCCATCAGTAAGATTGAATTAATTGCTTTAAAATAATGTAGAGTTGACACATTTTGAAAATATTTCATTGCTTTTATTAATTGTTGTAGTAGATTGAGCTTTTTCTCATAATGAAACTTTTTTTTATCTCCCGTTTTCCCCCCTCCACCCTCAGCCTGGAAAAAGCTGTTTGAACCACATTTCCCATTGATTTTTCTCTTTTATTCTGGTAAAATACGTGTTCTTGAGCAACAGTTTCATTTTGAAGGGCTGCACTTGGGTTTTAGAGCTGCAGTGGCAAAAACTGTGGAAGCATCTAGAAAGATATTTGTTACATTTATTATATTTATTCATTTCTTTTGCCAGCACCTGCCACTGCTCCCCAGCAGTTTTATTTCACAGCAGTGCTGCCTCATGAGTTATGAAAAATAAAACAACTTTAATAAAACCCCCCAACACCTAAAATATAAAACAACTTTAAAAAAAAAAAACCTAGTTTTGTCTCTCCACCTGCAGGACTTTCTGCCTCATAAATTAAGATGTTTCTTGACTCTAAATTCAAATCTCACCATTTTTTTCCCCCCTTTCTTTCCTCATCCATAAACCTGGAAGCAGCAAATCTTGCCCTGCACGTGTTGTGGAGGAAGGTGCTGAGTTTTACAGTGGAACTGGTTATGGGAAATGCAATAAATTTTTGTGTCAAGCCCTAAACTATTCGCAGGATTTAAAGCACAAACTCTCCCAGGGGTTGAATCCATCAGGGCGAGAAAAATTCCAGTCCACTGTCCCGTTTTGTGGAAGGATGGGGGTGGGAAGGGATCCCAAAAATCTTAAGGACAAATTTCAAGTGCCACATTTATGGAATAAAGCAAAGCACGGCTAAGAAAAGGAGGAGATAAAGGTGTTTTCCTGGCTCTGAAGGCATCGTAGGGTTCACAGCTCGCCAGCAGAATAAAAGGGAGGAGGTTTAATCCGTGAGGAGATAAGGAGGAATTTTGTATTGAGAGGAAACAGCGCTTTTAACTCAAAATACTTTTGTCACAGAGCAATTTGCTGCGTGTCTTTGCACCCAGTAACTCTTCGAATTCAAAGGCTTTTCAGAATGGCTTCAAGTGCTCTGTTAATGTGCAAATGCAGCTCTGTGGAACAGCAAATGAACCCAATTATGATAATTCTCCTGCAGCTTCAGCACTTTTCGCTCTGTGTGTTTATCAGAAGCTGCATTTTGTGTTCAGCGGGTGCCACAAAGAGGAGAAAGCAAAGTCTGTGCCCCCACTTTCATCTCTCTGGAGCAGAGAGGGAGCTGAATTTTAAAGCATCCTTCAGCGGAGTGCCCTGAATTACATCAGGGATCCCAAATCTGGGGGAGAAACTCTGTATCCAAAGTGCAGGGAAAAGTTATTTCCCGCTGATCTCCCCAGCCTTGAGAATAAACAGTGCTCAGTCTTTCTCTGGGATTCTGCTCTGAAACGTTTCACCTGCTTTGGGAAAGAAGAATCCCAGTAAAATGAGTTTTTCCTGCAGTGCCACATTAGGAGATTTTTGAAGAGCTGCATTTTGACTGCACAGTTACATAAATGTTCAGCAAAACTGCTCAGGAATTGTCTTGGTGAGTATTTTTATTCTTAACACTGCAGTTTCTTCCTTACCGGATAAAATATTTCCATACGTGGTCCGGGAACTTTGAAAGAATTTAAATATGCGCAAAATCTTTTTTTAAAAGCCCCATTTTACAGAACACAGAGCTTTCCCCAGCTGATGCTGGGCTTTGTCTATGATATCTTTATTTTAAGCTCATCACAAGATGTGCTGATGCCTCAGACTTGGAACAAATTTTCATTCGCCTCTTCAAGAAGAGGCAGCTTGAGGGAAGGTGAAGATTTTGGGTCAGAAGTGGAACTTTTATGTTGCCTTTTGTTTCAAGTCTTAGTTTTCCTGAGAGATTTGCGGGAATTTTCCTGCTCTTTCTGCTGGAAAATTCCAGCAGCAGCTGGTAACTGGGAGAGGGGACTGAGTAGGTGACAGGCAGGGTGATGCTCCTGTCCTTCTCAATTCCCTTATAAAATAATGGAATTGTTTGGATTGGAAAGGACTTTAATTTCAGTCCTCTGGGATGGGCAGGGACACCTTCCACTGGACCAGGTTGCTCCGAGCTCCATCCAGCTTAGCCTTGAGCACTTCCAGGGATGCAGCATCCACATCTGGGCAGCCTGATCCCTCCTTTCCCGGAGATTCCCTGGATGTCCAGGATTTGCGGGCTCGCAGGCCCCGCAGCCTCCTCCCTCCCGCCGCGTCAGCGTTGCCAGGCAACGCCTAAAATGGCGGCGCCCGCGCAAGGCCCGCCGGGAGTTGTAGTCCAGCGCCGCGCCACCCCCGCGTCCCGCCCCTCACGCGGGACTCGCTCTCCCATCACGCCCCGCGGTGCCGCGCCAAGTGCCGGGCGAGCTCATCTACCTGCGGGCAGCGGGGCACAGGTGGGGCGCGCCGCGGGGGCTGCTGGGAGTTGTAGTTCCAAGCGAAGGAGCCGCTAAGCGAAGCGGGGCGCCGGGCGGCGGCCGCGGGACTACAACTCCCAGGGGGCAGCGGGAGCGGCGGGCAGGGCGCCGGTGGAGGGCGGGGGGTACGAACGGGAGCCTCGGCGGTGCTGCCGCGGTGGGGGCTCAGGTGAGGCGGCAGGTGAGGAGCGGGAGAGAGAGCAGGAGGCGGGAGCGGGCACGGGAGGTGACCCCAGGGCCGGGCGGAGAGCCCTGGGCGGTGCCCCATTGTTCGCAGGGTCCCGGAGTGGGATTGGGGTTGCCAAGGGGGGGCGAATTCCTGGGGGGAAAAGCCCCCCCTTCCTCCCCGATACTCTGGGAGGGCGGAGGTGGTTTGGGATGAGGGCGAAGATGGGCAGAGTCGCCTCCCTCGTTGGCTCTTGGTACGTTTGGGAATGAATCCCCCTCCTTCTCATCCCCACTAAAACTCTGGGTACTTTATTTCCTAATAAACCAACTCAGTTTTAACGCGATTTTTTTTTTCCCGACCTGAGATTTTTGGGGGTTGTGAGCATTTGGTGTTACATATTTTGTTTCTTTGGAGGTTTCTTTTTGTTGCTTTTATGTTGTTTTTTTTTTTCCCCCTAAACTTCCACTCAATACACTGATTTTTTTTGTTGCACCGTTTTGGGGTAAAAAAGCCCCCAAACCCCTTAAAAAGGCCACATAAACATTGGGGTTATTCAGCCCGGAGAAAAGGAGTCTCTGGGATAACCAAACTGTGGCCTTACAGAGCCTGCAAAAAAAAAAAAAACACGGAGAGGGACTATTTACAGGAGCTAGAGTGCCAGGACGAGGGGGAATGGCTTCACCCTGGCAGAGAGGAGGGTTAGATGGGATATTAGGGAGGAATTATTTGCTCAGAAGGAGGCCCTGGCACAGGTTGCCCAGAGAAGCTGTGGCTGCCCCATCCCTGGGAGTGTCCAAGGGCAAGTTGGAACAACCTGGGCTAGTGGAAGGTGTCCCTGCCTGTGGCAGGGTGGTGGGACTGGATGACTTTTGAGTTCCTTTCCCACCCAAACCGTCCCAAACCAACCCACCCAAACCATCCCATCCCAAGGCAGGTGTGCAACAGCTTTCTGCAGCAAAGCCTGGCTCAAGGTAGGTGCCACTGGAGCGGGAGGTGTGTGGATTTAATTGCTGGTTGCATAATCCTGGCGATGGAGGGGGTTCTTTTCACTTGGGGCACGTTCAGAAAGCTGGAAAAACGAGTCCTCCTTGAGCTCTCGTTTGATAAAAGATTGTTTTGTTCCCTCTCTGATGTTCTGCCACGCAGGTTTGTTGGGAAACAGTTGCAGTGTCGGTGAGGAATTGGCAGCTAAACCGCAAACCTCGGGGGTTTGGTGTTCCCTGAGGAAGATGCAGAGGGACTCCTGTGTGCCTGTGAGCTGGTAAGTGAGAGTTTAAACCTTTACAGCCCTCTGAGACTGCATTTTGACCTTTCTGCTCTCAGGATTAATTCAGGGCACGTCAGAATTAAGAAGGCTTTGAGGGTGGAACAGTTTCAAACTCCGACGTGCTGAGGGAATTACGAAACCACCTGAAATTCAGGGGAAGTTTCTTTTTCCAGGTGCCTGAAGAAATAAATCCCCTTGCTCAAAATAAATAATAACAACAAAAAAAAATGCTCCAGCAACACTTGAAGCAAGAAAGATACTGCTAATACAGCAGAAATAATGGATACACAGAAACTGCAGGCAAAAGAGATAAATTAAAAGAGTGGGAGGAAAAAAAAAATCTTCCAGTGCTTGGTGTTTGTGAATTGTTTGTGTTTCCTTTTTCAAAAGCAGCCAGAGGAAGAATTCCCTCAGTGGATGTGTTTCACTTGTGTGTGTGTGTGTTGTGAAGCTGACAGTGATTTGAGGTTTGTTTCAGATGGCAAAACTCTGGTGTGAAATCCCCGTTCGAATCGAGGCGTCTGCGTTGGCTCCCGAAACACAAACACTTCCTAATCTGGGCTCTGCTTCGTGCATGCCATTATCCCTTCTCCCACAGTCCAAAGGGAAAAACCCTGCCAAGATGTGAAATGTGGGGGTTTTTTTATGCTAAATAGCTTGGCTGGGGGGGGTTTGATCCCGATGAGATTCACGGATCGCGGAATCATGGGATGGTTTGGCTTGGGAGGTACCGTAAAGGTCATTTTGTTCCCCACCTTCCAGCCACTTCCAGCCTGGCCTTGGACACTTCCAGGGATGGGGCAGCCCCAGTTTCCCTGTGCCAGGGCCTCACCACCCTCACAAGCAGGAATTTTTTTTCCCCAATATTTAATCCAAACCTTGCTCTCATCCTTCATTTCCAAGCTAAAACTTCAGCTCCTCTCAGGCAGTATATATTGAATATCTTGAAGGCTTTAGGGCTTCTTTTTTTTTTTTTTTAATTTTTGCTTTCTAAATTTAAAATCAGGCTCTAAAATATCGACCCAGTGATGTTTGATCGTGGCTGGAAAGCAATAAAAGAGTTGAGTTCTTTCCATGGTTCTGAACAGTGAGGCCAATTAACTGCACAAATCCCTGCTGGAAGTTGCTGCCTTGGAATCCTGCCCTCGATTTACTCCCTGGCTTGGAGGTCACAAGCTCTTTCCAAGAGCTGTGGTTTTTAGGAGCAGTGTATATGTTTTTCTTCTTGTTGCATTTAAAGGATACAGATGCTGAAGGCTGATATTTTTCATGTGAATTATCCTTAAAAAAAAAAAAAAAAAAAAAAAGGGCAGATATTTAGTATGACCTTCATGGCTTGAATTCCTGCCTCGTTCAGAGAGAGTTCTATATTATTATATGTTATTATCCTAGTTCTATGTTATTATATGTTATTATTCTAGTTCTATATTAATAAAAATATATGTCGTGTCAATAGGCTGCTAATTTTTACTGGTTGATCAAGAATCCACCAGGATGTGAAGAACTAATTCTGGGACTTGAAATTAAATATAAATCAAGTAAAATATAACATTTCTCTCATGTTTAGGAGCTTTAAAACGGCTTGTTCAGCCCAGCTTTCCTTTCCCAGCCGAGCACCAACCTGTGTAGCTACATATTAAGCTCAGATATTGCCCCTTCTCTCATGGAAATAAAAAAATATTGGCTGATGATTTGAGGGCAGATTGATCCCACGTCCCATTTGTGCTGGAACAGCTGCAGGGCAGATGCCCTGGGTTGTGGCTGGGGAACAGATGCCTGCCCATCAGTGCAGCAATATTGGTGATTGGTGACCTGAGTTATTGCAGGGATGGAAATACAGCCAGCATTGAGCTCATGGCTGCATCCCCCAAAAAGGAGGATTTGGCACTTTAAAGTGGCTCTTTTCCACAAATATTTGATCATTCAGCACGACTTGGGTGTGGAAATTATCTTGCTAGGTAAGAAGGATCTATTGTTTCAATAAACCTGGTTTTTCTTAGTGTTTGCAGCTGTTATAATAATCAGGTATTGGCAAAAAAAACTCTGTGCAAAGCATCCCAATCAATGAAACAATTGATTAGCAAACGTTATTTCCAACTTCAAACCGTTTTCCCCGCAGGAGTTTTTCGGCAGCCAAAGGAGCAGGATCTCATTTCTGAAGGGAAATCGTAGAAAACTGATGATAAGACAAGCTCCCCGAGTGTGTCTCAAATTGTTTTAATATTACATAATAATTAACAAACCATAATTAACATTATTTTGCTTAAACTGGAAAGGCCAGGACAGCGCAAGGTCTTCCTGCTCTGCCCCAGATTCGGAATTGAGTTGGAACAGCAAGGCTGGAGTGTGGTTTTCAGGATTTTCAGCCCTTGCTCTTGGAGCTTTCACTGATACCAGGGGATCATAATAAGTTTTTCCACCAAGCTGAACTAATCTTATTTTGAAGTTTGAAGCTCGAAGTGATTTAAAAAAAAAAAAAAAAACAACAAACCCATCCGGAAATGAATCACAGGAACTGCTCAGTGATTTTTGTTCTTCAGAAGAAACCAACTTTGCCGAGGGTCATGATACAGTAATTTCAAACACAGCCAGTGGGTTTCCACTGAACAAAAATAGTAACAAATTTCAGTTTGTGAAATGAGTCACTGAAGGAGTTTTCCCTGACAGTTGGAGGCTCTTTTTTTTTTTTTTTTTAATTTCGCTTTGCTCTGTTTTCAGGGTCTTCTCTGTCCCCACGTTTGATTTCTCAGGAGGGAGACTTATTATCCTAAATCCAGGCTGCTGGTTTGATCTAGAATAAGAAAGGCTGGTTTTTCCTAAACCCAGACTTCTGTGGAGCAGAGAAGGGGCAGATTTCTCTATTGACGCTGCAGATCAAATGCGATGTGGTGCCTTTGATTTCAACCCAGCATTTACTGATTAATTTCTATTTATTTATCTATGCATTCATGTATTTCAACCAATTTAATGCCAGAAACGCGGACCTGGGTGGAGTCAATCTGAGGTGCAGACTGACCACAACACTCTGTTCCAACTCGAGAAGGTCACGTCTCAGATATGCACTTAATTAACGGCCGGGCTTCATCAACGCTTCACACCTCGTTAATGCTTCGTGGCTGTGCTGCCAGGGGAGAAGTGAATCGCAGTGGTGCCTTTCCTGGATGCTGCGTGCTCCGTGTGCTGCTCCCAGTCCATCCCAGTTCCCGTGGAGCCCTCGACTGGGGGGTTATCACTGGTGGTGCCAGGCAGGAACCGCTCGTGGCAATGCCCATTGATTTTTTTCAGATCCGGGGTGTGGAATAACCTCTGCATGGCCCAGTTTGGAGCAGGCTGATAAGGCTCCTTGTTTCTTAGCAACCCCAGCTCTGCCACAGCCAGGAACCTGCCCTTCTGCAGCTGCAGGGGAGAATTCTGAATGTCTCAAAATCAAATCTCCAACCAAGGTAAGTCCTTTCCCCCCCTCCCCGCCCTCCCCGAGCTTAATTTAAATTTGCCTCCAATAAAAGGGACGTGTGTGGGGGCAAAAAGCTCCTTAAGAAGGGCAAAGCACAACTTCTGTGTGGTTAATAAGTCATTTATTTTCCCTGGTTTTATTCAGACCTGTGTCTTTCCTGGGCATGGAGGTGCCATATGTCCTTCTCCTAACACGGCTGGTGGCAGAAGTTGCCAGCAAATCCACGGAAAGTTCGGTAGGTGCTTCGTGGTTTTTGCCTTCCCAGGGTGCTACAAAACCAGAAGGATTCTTTCCCTCTCCTGCTGCAGTTTAGAGAAGGCTGTTTAATTCAGCAGAAATTACCTGGAGTGCTATAAAATGAGCATTAAGTGCCACTTTTCTACTTTTTTGCTCTGGTTGCAGGGAATTCACCCTGGCCATGTGCATGTAGGGCTGCAACTGCTAAAGCCTCACCTAAAAAAAACACCTTAATGATCAAAAAACCCCACTTTTTAACCTGCCTGCAAACGATCCCAACCACGAGTCCCCAAAATTAACTTTGCAAACGACTGAGAGGAGCTCTGAAGCTTCAAGTCACAGAAGAAGAAATTCAGGGCGTAAAATTCTGCTTGAAGGGAGGGTTCAACCAACAAAACTTCTGAAGAAACTGGTTTTAAGCATTTTATCTATACATCTCCTTGGTTTTTACCGTGCTCCACCTCCCCTGTGATGCACTTGCAGTGTGAAATCACCCTCCCAATTTCAGTTTTAACTGTCTGTCCTGAGAACTTTGATCTCTGTCATTTGATGGTGTTTGCTGATAAGCACAGTAATATTTGCTGTTGTATATGAGGTGTATTTAACTTGCCTCTAATGGCTGAATTTCACACTGATTTTGGTGGCTTATTTTCCTTGTAGAGATTCAGAGAGTAGACAAACCCATCTCTGGGAGATGTTATTTAATATCTATCAAAACAACCCCCACCACTTCTCTCTGAGCTTTGTCTCCCAGCTTGTTGTAATTTGTGAATAATTTGGAAGCTGGCTTTCCTGTAAAACAAATAAAAATAAACTCCATGCCTTCAGGATATGTGCAGGGTTTTTTTATAATAAATACTTGAAGGAAGAAGCTTTTGCAGTAAAGTTGGGAAATGCCCTGTGATTTTCTTTTCTCAGGTTGCAGAATCAGAATGCTGTGTGGATATGTTGGATTCCAACAGTTCCTGTCCAGCCACCAACCAGTGCAGCCCAGGTACAGATTGTCAGTGCTTAATAAAATCATGGGACGGTTTTTGGGTGGGGAAGGACCTTAAATTTTTGCCTCTTTGGGTAGGAAATACCCAAAGAACAGGAATAATTTGTCTCCAGTGTTGCTTTTTGTGCTTTTCATGCCTCTGTACCTGCTGTTCCTGTGCAGGTTGTTACAGGAGATGGAATGAGGATGGAAGCAGCAGCTGCATTAAATGCAAAAATGAAACCCTGCCTGTTTCCTCTGTTTACAACCTGACTGAGTGCAGAAATAGTGAGTCATTTACCACCTGTTTATTATGGGGTTTTTTTAGCCCTGACATCTTTTCTTTGCATCTTTGGTCCAGCAAAGACTCTTCAAAAGAAGGCCTCAAATATTGCAGATTTTTATTCCCCCTCCTTTGTAAAACTCCCAAAGTCCTCATATAACACCCAACAAAACCTATAGAAAGTTGGAAATTTAGTGCAAAGAAGCTGCAGAATGATGTGGAATCATCCTGAAAAAGGGGGGAAAAGCCCTTCAAAATCTTGTTGTGCAAAAGGCAAATACAGCATTAAATAAAAAGGATGAAAAAACCCAGTCCTAAACACTGAAATGATTAAACTCCCATTCTTTTTAATTGCAGGTGGTAGCAGAGGGATGAATTTCCAAATGAACATAAGCACTGTAACTCCTTTCATACAGAACATAGGTGAGGAAATGGTTTTGTGCTTATTCCCTGGGTAAAATAGGTTTTATTTCATTATTAGCTTTTGATTTCTTGAGCAGGGTTTATTCTAAGTGAAACAGCCTTTTTTTTTTTTTTTTTTTTTTTTTTTTTTTTTTTTTTTTTTTTTTTTTTTTTTTTTTTTTTTTTTTTTTTTTTTTTTTTTTTTTTTTTTTTTTTTTTTTTTTTTTTTTTTTTTTTTTTTTTTTTTTTTTTTTTTTTTTTTTTTTTTTTTTTTTTTTTTTTTTTTTTTTTTTTTTTTTTTTTTACCTTTCCTGGCTTATTCTCTTACCTTTTATGAATCTGAGCTGAATTTTGAGGTCATTCTTTTGCTGAATGATTCCTTCCCTTTGTGATCTACAAGTGATTTTCCTGGCACAGCTCGAGCTGCTTTATCAAACCACAACCAGCTGAGTTTTGAACCTTTAGTGCTGCAAGATTTTTGAGGGGTTTCAAACACTTGGACACTAGGAAGAAGGGCACAAATTGGGAATATTTAGGCAGCAAGAGTCTGGATAAAGTGATTTAGTGTTAGAAGGGGTTCGGTGTTTCCTAGAAGGCAAAGCTCCAACAGCCCTGGTAAATGTGAGAGCTGCTGATCCCTTCCTGATCTATCTTCTCATGTCTATATTCCTAATTTGAGGCATTTATTGCCCTTCAGAACATGCACTTCTCAAGCAGAGATTGAATATCAGGACTTTGATCTTTTCTCTGTCGTTTAACCCTTTTATCAGAAGCAATTTCTTTGTTTTCTCTCTCTTTATAACGTGGTGTTTTTTTTGCACAGGGGGCCCAGAAGTGGCAGCTTCTCTCATCTTGGGGACATTTTTCATCAGTTTGTTCCTGATTCTCTCTGTTGCTTCCTTCTTCTACCTCAAACGTGCCAATAAACTTCCTAACATTTTCTACAGAAGGAACAAAGGTAAAACTGCCCATTGTCTGTTAAATCTCTCAACTGTCTATTCAGTCTCTAAAATGAGCTCTGCTTGGTTTTAATTTGATTTAATTTCTTCCTGTGCGCTCTAACTCAGTGTAGCTGCTGCTGGTTTTTCTCATCATCCAAAGCAACTCCATTTTTATTCATACTTTCGTTTTTTCTGGCTCAAAGTGACATTTTTCCCGTTGAAACCTCTGGCTTTTCCTCCTTTGGAAGCAAAATAAGTCCCTTTGCAAGCCCTTATCTCCAGTCTTGAGTCCAACACACAGTGTATCCCACTGATGGATTTCCTTACTGTCCTGCTCTGCTTTGGGTGGGTTTTTGGGACAAAACTATTCCATGCATGGATGTATTTTTGGAAAAGGGTTCATCTCTCTCTTTCTCTTCTCTTTTAGCATCTGTTCTCCAGCCTAGTGAAACAGTAAGTAAATCCTGCTCTTCCAACAAGCAAATAAAGCATCAACTAAACCATAATTTAGGTTTTAATAGCTCATTAATGAGCTCCTTAATCTGATAGATGAGACTGAAATAAAAATAAAAGATGCTTCGGGGTTATTTGTCCAAACTGGGGGGTGAAAACGAATCCAGACCATCTGGATTTCTGGCTCCCACTGAGTGATTTTTTTTTTTCTCCCTCCCAAGAAAAACTATAGACAGTAAATATTATTGAAACCCTGCAGCGTTGCTGTGTTTTTGTTTTTGTTTTTTTTTTTAATGAAAGGCTGTGAAAAAGCTCTTTGTTTGACATGATAATTCTCCTGTTCTGTGCAGGCATCCATGATACCTCCCCCAGCTTCTTCAGGTGAGGAACTGCTGCCTGGGATTTGCTGCTCCAACTGTTTCACCCCAAAAGCAGGGGAAAAAAACTTCTCTCCGTGCTAAGAATCCCCAGCAAGTCCAAATAATCATCTGTAAAGCTGGTTTAGAACTGGTGGGATCAGTTGTGGGGACAGGAATCCAATGAGATCTGTCCAGTTAAGGGCCTTTTGGATGGGTTTTATTGCTTTAATTAATGTAGGCACTGGTATTGATGGAGCACTCGAGGTGAAAATGGATCTGTGACAGCTCCTAAAATAGACCTTCCACTCCTCTGTCCTCACAGAGAAGTCCTACAAGGAGATGCAGTATTTTTTTTTCATGGGTAAATTATTCAGTCTCTGGGTTTATTTTCAGGATTAGATTCTTCCTGGCAGTGCCAGGTTGGCTCATTTTCAGACTTGCTGGTTTGAAGCTTTCTCAGCCTCTTGAAAAACAGCTTTCAGAGGCTGCTTGGAACACACTATTTTGGAAGGGGTGTGTTGGTATTTTGGCTCTTCTGGGCAAAACCCATGCAGAAATGAATTTCTCAGGGAAGATTTCCTCTCACCAAGATGGTGTCATTAAAAATTAATATTTTTTTTAGCGCACTCTTTAACTTTCAGACGTTTTGAGATGTGTCCCGAACTCGGGCAGGGCCATTGAACTGACAAGTGCTGCTTGTGGAAAGTCTTGGTTTCTTTGCCTTTAATTTATCCACCTGAGGGAGGGATTTTTAGCCCCTTGCCATGCCGGCCCACCTTTTCCATGAGGAAATTAGGGATAAGGGCGTGTTTATCAGCAGGTGCTGACGATGTCTCTGTGCCTTTCAGTCCGGAAGCCGCGATACGTCCGCCGGGAACGGTCCCTGGTCACCTCCACCTCCGCTGCCATCATCTCCTCCTCTGACACCAGGGTCAGCAACGTTTAGCCTTCACTCCTGACAGAGGACTGGGAGCGTTCATGGTATCAAAGACCCTTTTTCTCTGAACCCACTGAAGTGCCAGGAAAACGTTGCAAGCAGCTGACCCTGAACAGAAACCAAATTCCCGCGTGCGAGGGTTTGTGCCAAACGTCCTCCCGGGGCTGAAGTGCTGGAGGTGACACCCCCTTCCAGGAACTCCTCTGCAATGCACTATTCCAGCTCTGGGGGCTCCTTTCTCTCCTGCAGGTGCTGTGTTTGAAATCTGTAAAGAATCTGCCTTTTCTTTGGAACTCTCCCTGTTCTTGGCGAGTTCTCCCTCCCCGTGTTGTGACAGTGTCCCTGTGTCCCCAGGGCTGACTGGCTCCACAAAATCCCGGGAATGCTCCAGGCTGTGGACTTGAGGAAGGGAGCCACTTGTGAGTGGGAACACTGAAGTGCCACAGCTTTACCAACACAACAATAATTAACGTGCAGAATCCTTTGGGAGCAGGAAGTGATGCCCTGTGGAGCATCCTGTGCCACAGCTGACCCTGGGGTTTAACTGTGACTGTTGACCCACCCTCCTGCCACTGCTGCTCCTGCTGCTTTGGAAGGCCATGCTCAATATGGGGGAATTTTTGAGGGGGGAAGTTTTTCTCGATTGGGTTCAGCTCAATCCTGGGATAAAGAGCTGCTTGCTGGGGCTTTGCAGCTGAGAGGCTGCAACGTCTGTCCCCTGCTGGCTGGGCCACCTGGGAGAGCAAAATTCCTGTCAGGCACCCCAGTGAGGGGTGGGATGAACTGGAGAGGCCAGGGGGATTCCTGCCAATGCAATAAGGGCTGTCTTTGGTCAGGCCCTTCACCAACACACCTGAAATCTGCAGGCCAGCACCTTAAGACAGAGCTCAGCAGGGATTTCCTTCTTCAATCACCAGCCTAAAACCCCCCCGCCCCAACACCCTGGATGTTGTCCCTGCCCTCTCTGTGTGCCTGAGGAGTTGCTCCCTCAGGGAATTAGAGGAGCTGTAAAATCACTTTTTTTTCCTGCCTAGATTCTCCCTCCCCAGTTCTTTTCCTGGCAGGGGTGACTCTGTTGCCATGTGAACCCATACTGGGCATACTGGGATGGGCCTGAGAGTGGGTGACTGGGAAAATCAGTGGGAAAAAAAAAAGGTTGCTGAAGTGGTGGAAGTGTCACTGTCACCTTCTGTGAATTCTATCTATGCATCCCCACCTACCTGTGTTGCTGTTGCCTCTTTTGGTTGAGCTGCCACTCCACTCTGGCTCTGTGCTCCTAAAATAAATCCTTTGGAAGCTTTTCCTCAGCATCCACTGGCAGGAATGAGGAACTGGAACAGTTGGCTCTCCTTTTTTTTTTCAGGAAAATGAGAATAAAACTGTCTTGTTCTGACAGTGTCACCCATATGGAGGGCCCAGAACTTGTGTCATCCACATTCCCTCTTCTCTGGGGTTAAAAGCTTCTTCCCAAAGAGGACAACTGGGATGGGAGGAGATAAATTTATCTCCTTGAGTAGAGCCATTTTCTGGAAGTTGCAGTGCAGTTGTATTTTTGCTCCCTCACAGGTAATGAGATCCTTGTAAAAATCTGCAGGGGATAGCAAAGAAAATCATGAAGAGGTTCCTGTGCCAAAAAAACCAAACAAAAAAACCCCTGAAACTTCACATTGATGATAAATAAAATTATTGATCTACCAGACAGGCAGTGCCAGTTTTCAGCTTTCCAGGGGAAATGTGCTTTATTTGGGATGCTCCCAAACTCCTGAGCTTCGGGAGGTGGCACTTTCGTCGCTGTCACTTCCATGTCTTTTTGTCTTCGTGCTGCTGAGATTTTTCCCACAGGCAGAAATCATGTCTGGAGCTTTTCCCTGAACTGACTTGCTGAGTGTTTCCCTGACTGCTGAGGAAAAGGAGTAACTATGCAAACAATGCCGAGAAACTGCACCTTTGGAAGCAGGGAGCTTGTATTTGTGACCCTGTCTGTGGCAGTGCATTCTTGTGTTGCTTAGTTGCTAATATATTCTTCTTTTTTTGACCCAGAAATGACTGAAGGATCAGGTCACTGGAGTGTCTGAACCCTCTTGATCCTCGAGTGCGCGTTGTAACTTGGTTTAATGTCCGGTATCTAAAGCTCTAATTCTGTGCAGTCGAGTTTTTCTCGGTGACAACACCTCTCTCACACCCAGCAGACTTTTAACTCCAGCAGAGATTTGTACTATTTTCTGTGTTTCTGGTTTTGTTGCTGTCTAACCCAGTGAATTCCTGGTCTAAGCAGTTTGTTTGCACTGTCAAATTAAATATCTAACGTGGTGGTTTGGTGTCCTCCCCCATCTCCCTTGACGATAATAATGCACACCTAGATATGTTTTAAAAAAAAAAAAATTGGCTTTAATGATCCCTGATATTTAATGTATTTGTATATTTTTTAACTGTGTGCCAAAATAAACATATTTGAGCTTTCTTTTCATTTTAGTGGCTGTGGGGCTCATTCAAGTGTTTCCTTTTCAAGCAGGGAATGAAGGGAGCAACATTAGCACCCGAAGCAGATCGTGGTTGCAGCTCATCTGGCTTGTTACTTCCACCAGAAACTGAAGCTAAAATAAACAAGCAAAAACAGTTTGGTGACTGTTCCTGCCCAGTTTCACAGTGGGATAGTCAGGCTGTGTCAGAAAAATTGTATTTTCATGCCCTTAAAAATCCTAAAAAAGCCTTACCTGTAGGAACTCTTTTTGGCAGAGAATGTACCTTCGGTAGATGACAGCTTTCACATGAGTTTAAGTTCTCTTCAGTCTCCTTCAGGGAGCAGGAGGAGCAGGAAAACTCAGGGACAAACATGGCAGGAATTGAGAAAATCGGGACCATTTCTTCGTGATTGAAATTAAGGTGATGGCCTGGGGTTTGGGAAGGTTGGATATCATCCCCCCCACCTGATCTCTGCTTCATTTTTAGAAGTGATTTATTTTTCCTCTCCTTTCCCTTCCCTCCCTGAGAATTTGGGGCTTCCTGCAAACATATCCACAGGGATATGTACCCACCATGCACAGTCACTGTCAGAGCCTCATCTGAGCAGGAACGGGCTTGGAAAACGATCCCAGGGGGATGAGGAGGCTTAAATGGGCTCTGAGCACCAAGGTGGAACAACCTCTGGAGGAGGAGGAGGAGCTGAGTGTCCTTGTCATCAGTCAAGGAGCTGGCAGGGCTGGCAGTGGATGTGTCCCCACCGGGGAACAATTTTGGAGGCTGCATTTTGCACACCCGAGCGGAGCTGCTCCCTCATCTGCACCTCAAGGTGAGTGCTCTGACAGTCACTCCTTAAAGTGATGAAGTCAAAAAGCTCAATCAAATCTCCTCCCCAGCTCCAGGCCCTCAGAAATTACGTTACCCCCACACACTCTGAAACGTTTTTCTGGGTGAAATGCGTGAGTTTGGCCAGACTGAGGGATGAAGATTTTGTGCAAACATCATAACTCGGGTTCCAACCTCCCCTCCCCGAGGGATTCATAATCAAAGTTCACAGCAACCTGTGTTCTCAACTTCCCTCTTGTGTCTTCCTTTGCAGGGTGGTTTATTCTTTTTCCCTGCCTCCATTAAAAGGGATCTCTGCTTGGAAATACAACTGTAAAAGAAATGGGAGTGTGTGTGGTGGACATACAACAACCTGAGTGCTGACAGGAAAAACAGGAACAGGGTTTTTTTTTTTGCTCTTGTCCCTCCACAGTTCCCCAGGATGTGATCTAAGAAAATGGGAGAGCAGGAGAGAATCCTAAACTGCTAAAAAAAAAACCCCTTGAGGCTCTCTCAGCTCCTTGAGATTTGTGGGTAAGTGGCAGGGGGGATTGGATGCAGTGGTCACTGGCTCCTGCCAGAGCTCAAGGAGTGTTTGGACAGGGCAGGATTGTTGTGCCAGGAGCCGGATTTTGATCCTTGTGGGTCCCATCCAGCTCAGGCTGATTGCATGAAACGCCGTGTGTGACCTGCTGGCACCTGCAACCGATTCCTTGCCCCCCAGAATTAATTTATTTGTCGTTTTTAGTGCTTTCAAATCAAACAACTCGCTTCAGACACCCCCCAGGGCTCAGGGGTCTTGCACCCCCTCTTTGCTCCCCAAGGCTGGGAGCGAGCTCTGCTGGAATATCTGAAGCTGCTTTGCATTTTTGTCATTTATTTTTAATGCTCCCTCAGCGAGGGGTGGGGTGGGGGGGTGAGGGGTGGGGAAATGAAATGATAAAGTGTTTATTATCACTTTAATGGCCTTGACATATTTTTTATTGCCACCAGATTGGAGGCCCCGGCGTTCTGATAATTGTGCTTGCCGTTTCAGAGCCTGGTGATTTATGGCCCTCAGGAAAGGAGTGTGCAAAAGTGGTTTTAGATGAAGGTTTCAGAAGGATGGGCTGCAGCTCTGAGGGGTCTGCTCCAAGTGATTGGATTTTTTTTCCCCCACTCCCTGTTCTGGATCAGGGGGGTTGGATTCAGACGTGTCCCCCCTGATTTTGTGATGGGGGTCGGTTATAAAATTTTTATATATTAAAAATATATTTATATATTTTTTTTAAATATATATATATATCACAGAATCATGGAATGGTTTGGGTTGGAAGGGACTTTAAAGATCATCCACTTCCACCCTTCCACACCTTCCACTATCCCAGCTTGCTCCAAGCCCTGTCCAACCTGGCCTAAATATAAATATATATGTATTTATATATATATATATATATATATATATATGCACACAGACACACACACAGAATGGAGCTAATTTTAAATGCTGCTCAAACTCTTTTTTTTTTTTGGCAGAGCTTGAAACAGCTCCAGAAACGTTTTGAGCAGTAATTGCGCTGCAGATAATTCAGGAATAAGTTAACCACGGGGAGGCATCTTGTTTGCATATGCAATGTGATAGATTACATAAGGAACTGCTGCTTTAGAACGTTTTGGGAAATGAGCTGGGAGTGGGAAGGTTCAGGACCTCGCTTGACTTGAGGGCACTTGTGATCAGCTCTGCCTGCCACGAGGGGGGAAACGCTTCTCATTCAGCAGGAGCTGCCAAGTCACATCAAGCCCCAAATCATTCCTGGCTGCTGCAAAATGTGGGTTTGGCAGCCCTGGTTTGGCCATGGCCCTCCAGAACTGGGAATTCTGGTGATTGGGTGGGTTTTCCAGAGCGGTTCTGTTGCTGCTGCCCTCCCTGCAGAGCTGCAGTCGAGGGTGATCTGCATCATTTCCCATCACCACGACCCCTTTCTGGGTGAAAATGGAGCTGGGAAAACAAACAAACAAACAAAAAACCAATACCAAAATAATTTAAATAAAAAAAAAAAAAAAAGGAGGCAGGAAAAATTTCAAATTGAAGTGGTGAATCCTCCAAAAAGCTGCTGGTGGGTGGCCCCAGGAAAATGATTCCTAACCCCCTCCAAAATTCCCTGTCTTTTGGGTTTGAACCTCTCTACTGGGGTGTTGTGTTTGCGTCGTTCTGGCTTCACGAAGCTCAATTATTCCTGCCCTAAAGAAGCCCCGGGGCTTTCCCAGTCCCGGGAAAGCACATCCTGCCGACTGTAAACCTTTTAAAATGTATTTATTTTGGCAATCCTCGGCCTGAAAGGGCTGTGATTTTTGCAGGTGGACTTGGTGTTTCAGGTAACCAGGAAGACAGGTTTTAGCACAATAAAAAGGGGTGATGTTTTCTTAAGGAAAACATCCCTGGGATGCTCAGTCAGCCCGGGGCTGATCAGGATTTCCTGGTGGAAAACAAGGGTTTTCCTGGTGGAAAACAAGGGTTTCCTGGTGGAAATCTAAGTCTGGCTTTCAGAAAATAGTGGTCTAATTCCTTGACTAGGCTGGACATTCTCGACCTTGGAGATGGAAAGTGAGGAAAAATATTTAAAGGGGGGAAAAGCTGCAAATTTATGACTGCAGGAGAGTTTACTTTGGGTTTTCTCTCATTTTGAGAAAGCAGAAATAGCTGAACTCCCTATTCCCAGGAGCTCCCAGAGATTTCCCCCACCCTGTGGAAATAAGAGGTACCAGGGCCCTGTTGGCTCCATCCTGGTGCTCTGGTGATCCAGGATCAGATATATTGGATTTTATTATCCCCTGGAAGGCACAAACCTCTGCTCAGTCCACAGGCAGCTCTGCCATTCTTCCCAGCCTGCCAATCAAGCAGCTGTAAATGAGCATCCATTGTTTAATTACTTTTGCCCCAATTTCCAAGGAGGATGGCAAAGATTCTACCTCAGTTAATTGCCTGATAGATTTGAGTGTGCTCTGAACCACACACTGCTGAAAACCTTTGGAGCATTGGCTTTTTTTTCCTTTCCCTTTATTTAAGAATAATTAAAAAAACCCCAACTTAATTCGACTGCAGTACAATTTAACAACAAAAAAAAATCACTTAAAAAAAATAAATTAACTGCCTGGAGAAACCAAGAAATTCCAAATTGAATTGCTCCAGCCTAAGTGCTCCATTGTAGTTCTGCTCTCGTGATGTGGGAGACTTTATAATTGTTATCTCTTGAGAGGCATCAGCTTAAATCTGCTCTCAACAATAACCTTCCTCTTTTTTTTTTTTTTAATGTGTGTGTGTGTTGTATCAGTTCAGTTTTATCATTTTCTAACAGGGCTGAGCAGGTTTAAACCTTGAATGAGCAGGTTTAAGCCCTACCAGAAAAGCAGGGAATGGGATCAGCTGCAGTGTCAGGAGCCCCTGCCCCTGGGACATCTCATGGAATCATGGAATGGTTTGGCTTGGAAAGGACATTAAAGCCCATCCAATTCCACCCCTGTGGGCAGGGACACCTCCCATTATCCCAGGTGGCTCCAACCTGGTCTGGGACACTCCCAGGGATGGGGCATCTACAGCACAACCCATGCCAGGGCCTGCCCACCCTCCCAGGGAAGGATTCCTTCCCAATATCCCACCTAACTGACTAAGGTTTAGATTAGAAATTAGGTTTAGATTAGATATTAGGAAGGAAGTCTTTGCTCTGAGGGTGCTTTCCTGCACAAAGCAGTTCCCGCTGCCCCAGACACCGCCTGATTATTCTGATTATTCCTGCTCTTCCCAGCATCCCAGTAAATCCTGTTTGCAGACAAGGCAGATATCACTGCTGGGCCATTTTTTACAGCTCTTTATTGCTGGGTGACACAAAGTCCAGGGCCATGACCTTTGGAAAGCTCTCACTCTCTCCTGAAGGAATTCTATGAGCAAATCACTGGCTTTTCTTGCTGATTATTGCAGGGAACAAGTCCCCCTGCCTGATATTTTTTGGCACAGCTTCCCACCCAGCCTGGTGTCAGCCTGTCACTTGATCTGTGTGTCCCCAAAAGTTTGATTCTATTTAAAATCTTGCTACTGGAGGCTTCCATCTCCTTCAAAACCCACTCAGAGCAACCGTTTTAAAGGTTTGTTTTAAGGAAAAATCATCATTCCTGCCAGCTACAAGATCCTCTTAAAGCCTTTCATCCTCTCCCTGTGATCTCTGTGCTCTGCTTAAAAAAAAAATAAAAAAAAAAAAATGCACCTTTTAAAGACGAGGGGGTGGGTGAGGATTCTGCTTCTCCAAAATAAAACTTTGAGGAGTAAATTGAAAAAAAATAATAATAATAATAATAATAATAGTAATTTAAAAATGGAGGTGGGTGCTTCCTGCAGGGGAAGTTCCTGCTTCTTGTGCGGGTCAGACCTTTGTGTGGTGTGATAAAATCACTCGTGGCTGCTTTTTAAGCAGCTCCTCTTGCTTCAAGGAGCCCAAATCAGCCTGAAAACAAGTTTTACAGCAGAGATGGCTGGAGATGCTTGTTCTTGTTGACGTTCTAACCACTTTTTTTTTATTATTATTATTTATTTTTTTTATTTTACTGCCCCAGGTTCCTGAATGAATTTTCTTTAACGATGATGGCCCGGGGAGATAAGCCCTTGATTTTATAACCCTGACTCAGGTGAGCAAACACGAAGCTGGTTCTGGCCAGCACGGGGGACAGGACCTGTCCTGGTGCAGCCAAGTCACGTTCCAGCCAGATCTGCAGCTCTTGGGACTCTGGGAATGGTTTTCCTTGAGGGAAAAGTGGGGGGTTTGTATCTCCATTTGCAGCTAAAAGGGAAGGACCTGCCTTATATTCGCTTTCCTGGCAGGAAAACCGGGATCTTTGGGTGTGGAAAAGCTGAAAGCTGTGCGAGAAGTGGAGTCTGGTGATGGTTCTTGGCACCTCTGAGAGGTTTTGTGTCTCTCTGGTTTTTAAGGTGAAAGCTGAGAGCAGATTTTGGAATTTATTGCAGCATTGCTGTGGCAGGCAGGTTGTTGGGTATTTCCTGTGGTGTGTTCTCCTTTCCTTAGGCTCCTGGTGCCCTCCCTCAGGCCATGGAAAAGAGCTAATTCCCATTTTTCCAGAGCAGGAGGCGTTTCATCCGCACAGGCTCATCCTCATCAGCTTTGATTCCCACTGTCTGCTCTGCAGAGGATGAGTTGGGTGCTGAAGGGCTGAAGGGCTTTGTCCTGCCTGGTGTCCTGCAGGAATCAGGAGCAATCCAGAGGGTTTTCCAGCCGCTCCCGAGGCAGCTCCCCCCACGGGAGCTGCTCCCTCTGCAATCAGCGCAGCAGCATCGCAGGGAAGGGGCTGTTACCCCTGCGATATTCCCACCCCTTCCCCTCGTCCTCCCGGACACATCGGAGCTGATTTCTGCTTCCCAGGGCTCTGCTTTTCCCGGGAGGCGGCTGGGAGGGCTGGGGGTTGTGTTTGTGTGCAGGAAGAAAGGCCGGGCTGTTCCCGAGGACAAAGCTGGCTTTGTGCTGCTGCTCCAAACATTCCCCGGCCACCGCTCCTTCCAGGAGCAGTTTGGCCTCCAGGGAAAGGAGGAGGCAGCCCCTGGTTGCCCGGAGAAGCTGTGGCTGCCCCAGCCCCTGGGAGTGTCCAAGGCCAGCTTGGAGCAAGCTGGGACAGTGGGAGATGTCCCTGCCCATGGCACGGGGTGGCACTGGATGAGCTTTAAGGTCCCTTCCAACCCAAACCATTCCATGATCCCATGGGTCAGCTATCCAAGGGTTTTCCTCTCAAAGAACAGCCAGGCAGCTTCAGCAGTTTTCATCCATTAGTGCAAACTTCATATTTTATATATATTTCTATATCTATGTCTATATATACATCTACATCTCTCTCTCTCTCTCTCTCTCTCTCTCCATTCTCCTCTGGAGGAGCAAATCCAGTGTTCTCAGAGGCTCTGGGGAAGGAATCAAAGCCATTCAGCCCTTCCCTCGCATCCTTAGTTGTTCTTCTTCGCCACCAATAACACCTGTTGGACCTGCAGAACTCTTGGAGAAGCTCTTCCAGCTTTCCGTGTTCCCACGAGGTTGTTTTTCCTCCTGAAAACACCCAGCATTGTTTTGAGGGGGTTCTGGTGGGGTTTTGGTCCAGTTCGGTGCCCCAAAGGGAGCCCTGGGGTGTGTGTAACCCGCAGGTCCCGTGACAGGTGCCAGACCAGCATTCCTTAAAAACCTGCTCCTCGTCGGAGCCATTTCCAGGGCTCTCGGCGGTGGGTGGGTGACACCTTGTGGTACCTGGAATTGTCTCAGGAATTAGACTTTTCCACCGGCAGAGCAAACGCTGGACCAGCCCAGGCTCCTCTGTGAGCAGCTGGGACACCCCAGTGGCTTTGCCACCCAAATTTCACCGCCTGGCTGCAGTGGGAGCAGCCGGTGGAGGTTTTACCCCTGTTAAAAACAGAGGAAATTCCATTTTGGGATGTGCTGGGTGAACTCCAGAGCTGGGTCTTTGCCCAGCACAAAGTCCAAGATCTCATTTTAAATCAGGAATCCGTTCAGCAGAAATATCTGACATTTTAAGTGGCTTGCTCGGGAGTAATTTTGAAAAAGCAGCCCCCCAGGTATGAAATAACAGATAACAGGGGTTGCTTTACTTTCCATTACAGATTACTCCCTCCTTCTACAGTACAATTTCAGGATGAAAATTTATTTCTGATGAAGAGAGGCTGGTAAATAGAATCTCATTATCTGTCACGACGAGAGGAGAAGGGCTTTGTGTCGAACGGGGAAGGGAAAAAGCCCTAATGTTGCATTTCATTTTACTTTGCAACCTGTCAAAAAAAAAATAAAAATCCTCTGCCTCATGAGAAATCCTCAATTGGAAAATATAACAAAGGGCACAAGTGGGGGAGATAATATTGGAGAATCTAATTCAAAGCATGTGCTGCCCTCAGATAACGCAGCAAGAGCCAATCTGGGGCTGCAGGTAAATATATTCTTGCAGCAGGTTCTGAGCTGAGGGGTGATTAAGATGAACAGAGCGTGTAATTTCATGAATTATCCACATTCCCACTCCAGCTTCCACAGGGAGAGAGAGCCCTTTATCTAACTCCAGGAGGGAGACAAGAGTCTCAACACCTTCCTCACCTCCAGGGTCGGATTTTATTGAAGCAAGTTTGACGGTTTGGAGGCTTCTAAATTTTGGGAGGGCCCTGGAAGTCTGAGTGGGGGGTGGGGGGTAGGTGGGAGAATCTCCAGAAGATTACTTGTGGATCTTCTCCTTGGTGGGAATTTTGCAGGCTATCAAACAGTTAAATAAATGGGGGCTCTCACAATTCATCACCTAAATGGTTAAGGACGCCCCTTCCACTGCCTGGGCATTTATGGAGAGCAGGAAAAAAGGTATTTATTGCTCTGCCTCAAAACCAAGAGCAAGAAATTCAGGTCTTGGCCTGAATTTGACAGTTCATTTGTCTTTGTTACAGGGTGAAAGCAGCTGCATCTTGGAAGCCAAAGCTCAGCCCAGATAAGAAAGTTCTTTGACCTCCAGATTCACCCAAAGTTGTCAGGATTGAGACCCAGGAATGGTTTGGCAGAGCCTGGTTATTGAACACCTGGTGGGTTCATGGAAAACACACCCATGTATATAAATAGATTGTGTTTAGGATGGGATGCCAGCACTTATGGGCAGGGAATAATGAATTCATTATTTATAAAGAATTTTACTCCTTTGAATCCCGTTTCCCCTTCCAGGAATCCTGGAAGAAATGGAGTTAAATAACCTGAACTAGGGTGGGGGGACTTTCTCCTGAAATATTTCTCATTTCAGGGCCATGTAATGTATAAAACTGGACTTGATCCTCAGGGATCCCTCCCAACTCAGGATATTCTATAACAGACTTTTCCTTCCACCAGCTCTCCCTCTACCTTAAACACTTGGGTTTCCCACTCTGACAAGTCTCCCGCCTCCTCCTTTTTTTTTTTTTTTTCCTTATTTTCCTTTCAGGGTTTCTCCTGCCTCTCCATCATCTGGGCAGTGGAAATCCAGGGATTCCCGGTGCTGTGGCCACTTGAGGGGGGTAGAAGGCAAGGCACAGCCCTCCTCCTGCCCTCTGGGAGCTCTTCCCAGCAAAGCAGTGGAG
Source organism: Empidonax traillii (assembly GCF_003031625.1). NCBI lineage: Eukaryota > Metazoa > Chordata > Aves > Passeriformes > Tyrannidae > Empidonax > Empidonax traillii. Next base: position 2,018 of record NW_020957177.1, on the reverse strand, counting down.
TGTCAATGGCAGGAACTGGTAGTTCCAGGACT
>NW_020957177.1:0-1711 GCF_003031625.1 Empidonax traillii | reverse complement strand
TTTCCTTTCAGGGTTTCTCCTGCCTCTCCATCATCTGGGCAGTGGAAATCCAGGGATTCCCGGTGCTGTGGCCACTTGAGGGGGGTAGAAGGCAAGGCACAGCCCTCCTCCTGCCCTCTGGGAGCTCTTCCCAGCAAAGCAGTGGAGTGTCAATGGCAGGAACTGGTAGTTCCAGGACTCGCTTGGTCATGTTTCTGAGCGTCAGGAAACTTGGTGGGTGGTGGCAAACACAGACTGGCGCGATTTGTCAAAGAATAAAATAATCTCAGTGAGAGAAACCAAGTTTTTCTCCTTCTACGAGGCCGGGTTTCTCCAGAGAGGTTAATTTTCGGCTTGCAGCCTCAACCATCTCTGGGAAGGGAAAACAAAGGACTCCAAACCCCTTCTCTGAGGAGGTCACACCTGCACTTCAGTCCCAATTCTCCACCCACTGGTTTGCTTCGAGCTGGTGCTTTGGTTCCTGCTGCCCACCTGAAAACTCCAGGAGACTCCACAGGGGCGGTTCAGTTTGATGCCTGAGGAATCCAAACATAAATAAAATAAAATAAATAAAATAAAATAACTAAAATAAAACTCTCTTTCAGAAATACTGATTGAACCTGGACACAGACACGGGTGGGAGGAGCGCGCCAAGCTGTTCATCCCCGTGGGGAGCTTTGGGATGTGTCAGGGCCATAAAACCAGCGGCCCTCTCCTAAGGGAGAAGTTGTGTTATAACCCACTTTCGGGTCAATAATCCTCCCCTCTCAACCCTCCCCTACCCCTGCAAGGCTCATTTGAACTGCCCCCCCCCCCTGTTAATGAGCTTTTCGCAAAGCAAGTTCGTTAACGCCGCCTGCCAGCCCGGCCTTTAACGAGCCCTTTCCCAACCCCTCCTATCTTATCTGGGGCTCCATAAGCACAAAACGTTCCTGCGAGACATCGCTGTAAAAAATAAATAAATAATTAAAAAAAAAAAAAGCGGGTTTTATTGATGCATCTCCCGCCGAGGTTTGGGGGTGTCTGTTTGCTTTGAGTTGAGCAAACACCGCCCTGAGGTTTTCCTGTGACTCGGGGATTGCTGAGGAAAAGATCCTTTTTTTTTTTTCTTTCTTTCTTTTTTTTTTCCTTTTTTTTTTGAGGCTTTTACAAGGGCTTAAAAAAAGGGGGGGACGTGGCCAGTTGATTCGACACCAACCTGTTGTTAAACTGTGCGAGGCCGTTGTTTGTTCTGAGCGTTGATTTTAACTGAAATTAAGATTTTTTTTTTTATTATTGTTTTTTTGCTTTTCCTTCCTCTCAGGGCTGCATTAAAACTACTGGGTTGCTGTTGCTTTACGCAGCGGGTTTGTGGCCTGTGATTCCAACCCTGAGCTGGTGGTAAAGTCCGGCCCTTGTGTCCTGTTTTACCGGGTTGGAAGTCACCTCAACAATCATCTTCATCGGCTTCTAAAACTCACCAAATCGAGTCTTAGAGGTTTCTTTTAAGAGCCAGTTTTAGGGAACCATCTCATTCCACAGGTTGCTCCAGCCTGGCCTTGAACCAGGTTGGCTTCAGGTTGAAAATGACTTTTACCCATCTCAGTTCTACGGCTTTTCCAGTGGGATGGTTCCCATTTTGTAGCCCGGCTCTTGTCCTGGCACAAGAGGAAACGGATCTCTTGTAATTCCCCTTGGAAGGGAGATTTGCAATTCCTTCACATCCAGGAAAAAAAAATTAATAAACCAAAAA
>NW_020957176.1:39150-44596 GCF_003031625.1 Empidonax traillii | reverse complement strand
CTCCCACTCACAGGATCCCTCCAGGAGCTGTTTGATCTCCTGGTTCTCGGGCATGTCCTGGATGGCCACATCGATCTTCTGCCGGATGAGCTGCACCTGGCTCTGCCACCTCAGGCTGCAGTGGCGCCTGTCCACGAGCCAGTCTGGGCACAGCGGGGACAGCGGGGTCACCCGGGGGGGGCAAAGGCGGGGAGGAATTCCCAGCTCCTTCCCCAGGAGTGGAGGTGAAAGGGAGGGGCCAAACACCGGGGTGAATTCCCGGCTGCCTCCCCAGCTCCGGGGGGCAAATCCCGAGGGTCCCCAAATCCCGGGATGACCTTCCCGCGCCGTACCCAGGAGTTTGCTGGTCTGGATGTCGATGGGCACGTTCCGGTAGTCCTGGGGAGGGGCCTGCGGGGGGGACACGGCAGGAGTGGGGCTGGAGGGGCCCGACCGGCACCGGGAACGGCATCGGGAGCGGCACCGGGAGCGGCACCGGGAGCGGGGCCAGAGCGGGTACCCCCCACTCCAGGGCCCGGGCACGGCCCGTCCCCGCTGCGCTGGGCCTGGGGCCCTGCCCCGCTTCCCGAGAGTGGCCCTGGCCCCGCTCCCGGCCCCTTTCCCGCTCCCATCCCGGTCCCGTCCCGATCCCACACCTCCATGTCGCCATCAGCGCCACTTCCGCCTCGCCCCGCCCCAGCCAATCCCCTGCCTCGGGGCCCGCGCCTCAACCAATCAAAGCGCACTCTCTGAGAGGGGCCCGCCTTCTCACCAATCAGAAGGAGGCGCCCCGGCGGGAGCGCCACGTGCCGGAACCGCGATTGGCTGGAGCGGGGAAGGGGCGGGGCCAATGGGAGCCGGGGTCCCGGTCCCGATCCCGGTCCCGGTCCCGGTCGAGCCCCAGGACAGAGCCGGGAATCCCCCAGGGAGCCCCCACAGCCGCCCCTCACGGTCCCTGCGCGGCTCCCAAGCAGACTCCAGACCCAGGAGGGATCCCCAGTTTTCCCCAGAGCTGATCCCGGATCCCTCGGGGATCCCTTGGGAAGCTCTGGATGCCCCAGCACAGAGCCAAGATCCCCTTGACATCCCCAGGAGCCACCGCAAGAGCCCAGTCCTGGGGATCTCTGGTGAGGTGTTCTAGAGCAGATCCCAGATCCCTCAGGGACCACTGGATGTCCCAACAAGGCACTCGGGATCAGCTCTAACTCCTCCCCACGGATCCACGAGGGATCTGGGATCAGTTCCACATTCTCCACAGGGATCCAGAAGGGACCTGGGATCAGTTCTATTCCCCCCCCCAAGGGGTCTCAAAGGACCTGGGCTGCCCGACCCCGGCTCCATGTGCTGCTTACCGGGGCGACACCGGAGCCCCCACGGCCAGCCCGGTGCGGTATCTGCCACCTAGAGCCACCCAGAGCCACCCAGAGCCACCCGGGGCCACCCAGGGCCACCCGGGCGGCGCTGGCACCGCTCCCTGTCATGAATATTCAGCCGTGCCTGGCCCGGCCCCGCTGTTTGCTCGGGCAGGAGGGGTTTGGGCGCGGGTTCACCTTGACGGGAACACCGGGACGGCGGCAGGTGAGCGGCACCTGCCCGTGCCCCCCGGCCGGGACACCCCCGGGACACCCCGGGACACCCCGGGACACCCCGGGCGCGGGAGCAGCAGGTACAGGGACGGGGTGTCCGAGGTGGAGATGGGATGTGAGAACCCCGGGGACACCCCGGGGACACCAGGCGGGGGTGGTCCCACCTGGCTCTGGCACAGGGGGGTGCGTGGGGGGACACGGGGGACACCACCCCCCTGGTGGCCCCAATTTTGGTGTCCTCGTCCCCGTTTCCAAGGGGGGGGGGGTTATCCTCCCGAATTGATGCCAGGGGGTGAGCCCGGGGAGGGGCTGGGCAGGGGGCGGTGGTGGCCCAGCCCCACGCTGGGGGGACACGGAGCTGCGCCGACCCCCGGGACGGGCACAGAGCGCCGGGAATCCCGTCCCTGTCCCTGCCCGCGGCCAGGGAAGCCTTTGGCTCCTCCGCCTTCCTGGGTTCCTGCCCTGGAGCTACGCGCGGCTCCCAGAGCCTTCCTGGATCGCTGGAGCCTTCCTGGAGCGTTCCCGGAACATTCCCGAGCTCTTCCAACGCTCCCGCCTGCCCCCTTTAGCAAGAGGCACCCCCAACCCCGGGGGGGGACCCCGACCCCTCCCCAGCTCCCACCTTCTCCCAGTTCCTGTTCCTGTTTGCTCCCTGGGCTCCCTCCCTGCCCCTCTACACGTGGCTCACAAGGCACCTCCCGGGCGCTGCCACAAGGCCTTTTCCCGGCGCTCCGGAATTCCCGAGCCATGGAGCATCCCCTCCTGGTACCCGCGGGGTGCTCCCCCATCCCTGACCCCGCGCGGATCCCCCCGGGGAAGCGCCTCAAGCAAAGCCAGCACCTGCTTCCATCCCTCTGGAATCACATCCCGGGGGGTCCAAGGAACCCCCTCAAGGAGGGAGCGCGACCCCCCCGAATTCCCGTTCCAGGATGGCCGACAGCCACGGCTGGTGGAAGCTGACGTTCCTGAGGAAGCGCCAGGCAGCGCCCACCGTGCTGTACGAGACCCCCGAGGGCCCCGCGGCCCCCGGGGGGGACCCCCAGGAGGGCACCGGCCCCGAGGGACCCCCCGGCTTCGCCGCCCGCCTGGAGAAGATCGTGGACAAGAGCACCAAGGGGAAGCACGTCAAGGTCTCCCACTCGGGGCGCTTCAAGGAGAAGAAGAAAGTGAGGGCCACGCTGGCGGAGCACCCGAACCTCTGCGGGGCCGCCGAGAAGGAGGAAAAGTGACCCGGCGGGGATGGCACCCGCCCGCCGCCCCGGCAATGCCGATCCACGCGGCCCCGGCAAGAGGCAGGACTCGGGATGGGGTTTATCCCAGGGATAATCACGGACCCTGGGTGGCTGAGCCCGTCCCTCCCAGGCTGACTGGTTCGTCCTGGGATGAGGACACTCCTCCGGAGCCCCCCCAGCTCTGCCCCCAGCGCATTCCCAATCCCGAGCCCCCACTCGTCCCCCAGTCCCCGGGGGCTGCGTGGCAGAGCCACCCGCGCCGTGTCCTTGCCAAGTCACCCCCAAAACGCGGGATGTGACACTTCCCTCCCTCCACGGGGGGCTCCCGGGGGGAGCCGCGTTCCTCAGGGAATCGCTCCCTGCTGCTGGAAGTGGGGAGCCGACCCCGGGGGGCTCCCGCTGGTTGCTGGGGGCGTTGGGAGCTCCGGTACCTGCTGCTAATTAAGTGCTGTTAATAAACCAGGGAGAGCTCAGCACATCCCCGGGCCCGGCCTGGCAGGGTGGGAGGGCTCGGGATCCCTGCAGGACCCCCGTGGGAGCAGAGCCATCCCGGGGAATCCCTGACCCCGTGGAGCAGGGACACGGGGGGTGCCCGGGGTGCCCTCCCTGCCCCGCAGGGCGCGGCTGTGCCCGAACTCCGCAGGCTCCAAGCGCTGACAAAAGCCCAGAGGGTGCCAAGTTCCCGATTCCCGGCATGAGGGCAGTGCCAGGGCCACCCCCTCGGCAGTGTTTGCTCTCCACCTGCTCTTTGTCCCGGGAAGGGAGGGACGAGGCAGAGGAGGGAGGAGCCCGTGGGATCACTAACGCCCATCCCGGGGGGAGTTTGGGCTCGAGTTCGGTTCCTCCTGCTGGGATTTTGGAGGTCTCCAGAAGCTTTGAAGGGTTTTTTTGGGGGGGAAGGGTTTGAGGTTCTTCAGGGGTGGTTTTGGGGCTTCTTAGGGTGGTTTGAAGGTCTCCAGATGATTTTTAAGGGAGGCCTGAGATTCTCCAGGGACGGTTTTCAGGGGTCTGGGGGCTTTTTAGGGGTGGTTTGATGTTCTCCAGCTCCATTTTGGGGTGGGTTTAGTGGTTTTTACCCCATTTTCGGGTCCCTGACCCCTCTTTTCCCAGTGATATCCACATGTGGTTCCCACCGGGGGAGCGACACCTCTTGGCACGATCCAGAGGCTGGGAAGGCAAACACGGAGCAGGGAAGGTTATCAGGGACTGGTTTCCTTGGGATGTGACCCAGGGCCGGCTCCAGGGTCGGGATTCCCGGCTGTTCCAGGAGTGCCCGGCCCCGTGTGGGTAAAAATTAACCCCAAACCTCCGGGACATCCGGGATGTCATTTTTCCAAGCTCAGCTGGAGGAGAGGACAGGGGGAGGGTTGTGGAGGATGGGGGGGGGAGGGAGGGGGTCCCTGGCGCTGGGACAGAGCCAGGGGTGACACCGTGGTGACATTAATGAAATAAGTCAATTAAACAAGAGCAAGAATACAGCGGGAATTGAGCACATTCCATGATTCCAGTTATAACACGATTCCAGTTATAACACGATTCCAGTTATAACACAATTCCGATTAAAACACGGATGGTGGCAGTGGCAGGACTGGGGAGGGGGGAGGATCACTGGGGCCCACAATTAGGGTCTCTCCACGACCATTAACATGATTAATCAACCCCCAGCAGCACTGGGGGAGCGGATGCAGACGAGAGGGCGACGAAGGTCCCACCGGCATTCCCGGAGCTCGGGATGCGATTCCCAGCACCCCACGAGGGGCCGGGAGGATGGGGGGTGGCATTCCAGGAGGATGAGCGGGATCCTCAGGGGGAGAGGCGCTCGTAGACCCAGTCCCCGTGCCCACGGTGGGTCATGGACCCGAGCGGGGCCGAGCGGTCCCGGAGCCTCCGGAACACGATCCGGTCGTGCAGCCGGTTGGTCTGGCCCTGCCAGAACTCCACCACCTCCGGCTCCAGGACGTACCCACCCCTGGCAGGGGCACGCGGGGCTTTAGGGGGGCTCAGAGGGGGATGAACCCCTTCACCCACAGCCCCCCAGCACTCACCAGTACTGCGGTTTGGGCACTGCCTTGTCCCGGAATTTCTCCTCCAGCTCCGCGTTCCTCTTCCTCAGGTCCTGCGGGGACGGGGAGGGGTGAGGGGGGCAGGGGAGGACGGGGCAGCCCCTGGTGGTTCCCTCAGGAAGGGCAGGCTCACCTCTCGGTCGGGGATGACGGAGCTCTGCCTGCTCACCACGGCCCCGATCTGGCTGCTCCGGGGCCGGGAGCTGAAGTAGCGCTCGGATTCCTCCTCCGGGAGCCGCCTCACCGAGCCCTCCACCCGGACCTGGGGCGGGAACGGCGGCTGAGACCCGGGGAACGGCTCCGAGGGGGCTCCCACGTGTGGGAACACCCCATTCCCCCCAAAACACAGGCACCACCATCACCTGGGCTCCGGCCAGCAGCTCCAAGGGGGCTCCTGAGCACGGAAACATCCCATTCCCTGACCTTCCCACCCCACTCCCTGACCTTCCCACCCCACTCCCTGACCTTCCCACCTCACTCCCTGACCTTCCCACCCCACTCCCTGACCTTCCCACCCCATCCCTGACCTTCCCACCCCATCCCTGACCTTCCCACCTCACTCCCTGACCTTCCCAACCCATCCCTG
>NW_020957176.1:35697-37206 GCF_003031625.1 Empidonax traillii | reverse complement strand
AAGGGGCGTCCGGGTTTGAAGGGGTGAGGAGGGGGCTCTTAAAGGGACAGAGACCGCGGGGGGGGGGGGACCTGGGGACAGGGGGGGGCTGGGGGACACCAGGATTTGGGGACAGTGGGCACAGGGAATGTGGGAGCAAGACATGGGGCTCGGGGGCAACTGGGGGACACGGGGGGCTGGGAGGATGCAGTGGGTTTCTGTGGGTGGGTTTTGGTAGCAGGGGGGGGCTCCAGGGGTGGCTCCTCTTGGAAGCTCCCCCTGCCTCGTGGAGCCAATTCCAGCTGCTCCAGGACGGGATTCCTGCCGCTGGCCAAGGCTGAGCCCACCAGGAGCGACGGGAACACCCCTGGGATAACGGATTTAGGGACAGAACGCTGCGGCGCAGAAGGAATTGCAGGCAGGGGAGAGCGGAGCGGGAACGTGGGAACATCCCCAGCCCAGGAAAGAAAAGAGCCTCGGTGGCACAGCAAGGATTTGCCTCTGGTGACTAAATTTATTTAGCAAGGAAAAAGCTCCTGGCTGTCTCCAGGTACAGTTCAGAAAACAGGAACAGATCCAATCACATAATCCAGGGAAAACACCCTCAGGCTCGTTACAACTAAAAAATAAAGTGGATTTTTTTTTTTGTTTAATTTAAAAGCTCCAAAGCAATATAATCTATGATACAATGTACACTGTACACAGAGGGGGCACGGGGAAAGGAGTCCCAAAATTCCAAAGGAAAACATTTCCGTGTTGCTTGGGAATTAAAAAGTCAGGAGAGAGAAATTTTTAAGAGGGGGGGGAAGAAAAAAAAAAAAACCACAAAACAACAAAAAGCAGAAAACTTGAGTTTTGGGAGAGAAAAAGAAACAGAACAAAACAACAAAATAAAGCCTTGAGTTTTGGGAAATCTGAGGAGGAGGAGGGGGTTAAATAGAGATTAGAAAAGCACTCATGATCCACAGGGTGGGAATCGGGAGCGTAAGGCAACGATCTCCATAGAAAAGGGGGACCTTCCAAAGGGGGCATAGAGATATTTATAGCTATTTATAGATTTAAATACAAAGTAGGAATGTGCTGTGGGGCCTCTCCCCCGTGCCCTGGCTCCTGGGGGAGCTCCTGGGGGACATCCCAGGGAGGGCTCCCGGCGCTGCTGAGCCACCCCCCGACCCCGGGGGGGTCCCTGGCACCTCTGGAGGCTTTGGGGACGTCCCTCGGGGTCCCCCGTCCTGGGGGGCTCTGGAGTGCTCCTGGGCCTGGCCGTGGGCTGTGGGGTGGGGGGTGGGTCCCCCCCAAGGCCCTACAAGTTCTTGGTGACCAGGTGGGTCTTGTAGTGCTTGGTCAGGTGGTCGGAGCGCATGAAGCGTTTCTGGCACTGGGCACACTCGAACCTCTTGTCACCTGTGGGCAGAGGGGACACTCAGGGGGGTGGCACTGGGATGCTGTGCCTGGGTCGCCCTGCCACGGGCAGGACAGTGGGGACACCCCCAGGGCAGGACCCCCTTGATCCCCCCAGCCCCCTCCCGT